>NW_026714091.1:0-24934 GCF_029784015.1 Lycium ferocissimum | reverse complement strand
AAAAAGGGGAACCCCCCCCTCGGCAGAGATCGAGGTGCGAGATATTCAGCAAAGCCGTAGCTCCTAGAGTGTGCTCAACAGGGACAAAGAGTTCCAGCCGCCGAGACCACCGACCCGTGTTCCCACTATGAGGATCACGACCCACCTCGTGGCCGCGATCGGTGCACTACTTAGGCACCCAAACAAACTTACGAACCAAACGCCATATTAGGACACACGCCCGCATTCTCAATGTGACATATTCGTACCGATGGCGTATAGCGACGTCATACAAATAGTAAACGAATCCGGCCCTTGTTGTCGCCCGTGCAAAATCACGTCGATCAAAATCGAAATCGGCGGAATGCACACACGCCGTACACACACATACATACAAACATATGGGCCATATCGGCCATAATAGCATACGGGCCGCTAAGGACGCAAAACAACCACATACGAACAAACCGGACCCATGACCCACAAATATGACTACAAAAATGCCTCTACAAAAAACAACATACAACATAAGGACGTGGCCCCGCCGTACTCGAATGCACACAAATGCATAGAATATACATACGTGTGAGACAGATACCAAATACCGGCTCCGGATCAAAGGGAGCACTCCAAAGCAGCGTAACAGGTAGTTTAAACCGGAGGATCACCTAACCGACCTACCAGACCAAGATGAAACGCACCTAAGAAAAGCGGTGGTCAAGACGAGAAAGTATACCGAGTATGTAAAGCAAGAGGCATGTGAATCCAAATCACGGCCGTGAGTCAAGATACAAAACAAGATGCGTATAACATCAAACCTGGTGCGTAATGCAAAATGCGTAATACAAATAAAAGTCATGCATAAGGTTCAGAACGTGGTCACTCCCCCGACGCCACAACACATCATACTCCTTTTAAGTTTTCAAATCTCCGTACATTCTCGAACACCTCATAATATCACACACATCAAATCATCAGAACAAATCAGATGCCATATCACATCATAACGCCATAAACGGTAACCGGCCCTATGACGAGGTCTCGGAAACCGTAACACATCATACTGCCGAATTTGTCACAACGCGCACGATCTCAAAACCGGCCCGGTACCGCGAACGAAGTCATAACTACTGCACGAGCAGAGTAGTGCAAACCATATGCCGATTAAAAGTAAATTCCAGACTCGACACATACTTTAATATAGAAATACATTAGTATCGAAGGTTCAAAAATGAGTATCGAGTCAATCGAATAATACAAAAGTCGCGAGCTTTTAAGTATCGCTTTTCTCAAAACACGTCGTAGGTCATCCTCGGAAAACTTAGTATTATTCGTAATGACGAACGTTCAAATATCATTATGGGGCATTTCAAATGGACTTTAGAGTCATAGGCAAACGTTTTCTTTCCATATCATACGAACTGAGTCAAACGAATCAAATAAGGGAAGCCTCGGGACTTGCGGGCCCACCTCGGGTCAAGTCGAGGCGGCGAACATAAATTACAAACATTAGGCTCCAAAGGTTATTCATAAGAGTTTCGGAGTAATTCAAATACATTTGCGAGAGTTACCAAGGTGTAAGCATTCTTTTAGCCAAATATAAGGATTATAGTTCAATTAACAACGAATAGTACGCAAAATCAAACTCGGATTTCCAAGAAACGAGAATTGCCCCTGAGGTTCCGTTTTCGGCCTAATAGGTCTAGGACATGCCATGTGAAGAATAGGTAAGCTTTACATACCTTACGGACGTCTTATGCTCGCTTAAGCTCAAATCCCGTTTCGTTCAGAATCTGCAAATGGTCAAAGTTACCAAATGTAAATCATATACTGTTATAACCCGTAGTTTGAACAACGGGACAACTTGTGTGAATTATGAGAAGTTAGGGTCAAGGCTATCCCGAGAGACCTTCGTGGTTTTAAAGACATAAATTGTGTATGATTCCCATGTCTTGAAAATGTTAAAACAACACTTGAAGGAATTTTCCATAATTAGTAAGTGAGCTATTTTGGGAAAGTTGAAAATTCAAAAAAAATAAAGAAAATAGAGGCAAGGTGGGCCACCTCACAGGTGGGCCAAGGCCACATGGAACATGTGTTGTGTTTTATTAAGATGACTAAGTCATCTTCTCCCCTTAGACATATTCTAGAGAAATCAAGAAAATAAGAGAGGAGAAAAACAAGGGCCTATTCGGCCATAGTAGAGGGAAAAGAAGACCAAAAATTTGTCCATCAAAAAAATAAATTCTTCAAGCAAAGTTGCTAATTTAAGGGTGCTAAGTAACGTGGTGTTGTTATTTCGGAAGATAGTTCGCTTCGTTTGTTCTAACGACCAACTTTGGTCAAGTGAAGAAGTGAAGGAGAAAGGTTAGTTTTAATCTTGTTTTCTTGTGTTATAGATGGTGTATAGGTGTTGTTGTATGCTAAAATGGAAGAAAATCATGTTAGGAGTGTTACACCTCGCATTTTGTGCATGTTCGGAAAATTCGAAATATTTTGATTTGAAAGGAATGAGGCCATATTTGGACCTTACTTGGTATCAAGGTGTTGGCTAGGAAAACATTGGTGCGGAATTATCGAAGAAGGTTAAGGGCAAGATTGGAACTTGGGAAATTTATTTCGGGAATTTGCAAAATACGATTCATGAAGAATTGGGCTACAAAAAAAATAAGAAAGTGAGGCCCAAATTAGTAGGGTGGCCGGCCAAAGCCTTGGCCCAACCCATAATATGTATTGATCATGTGATCAATTTATATAAGATGACTAAGTCATCTTTAACACTAGAACATTCAAGAAAAACAAAGGAAAAATCAAGAAAAAGGGAGAGAGAGCCTTCGGCTCTAGGAGAAAAAAAAAAGAAAAAAAGGGAGAAAATTTCCTAGCCTTCAATCTTCATCTAAAAATCTCATCCTTCTCGAATTCTTGACAAGCGCAAGACGCTCTTCGACGTGATATCATTGGTTAAGCAAAGGAGCGACGTTGGCGGAGTTGGAATTTGAAGAATAAGGTATGAATTCTATTTCTTTATGTTATGGAATGAGTATGCATGTTAGAATGACTAGAATTAGATAAGAATTAAAGGAGTGTGGTGTGTGTGTGCAAGGCCGTGTGTATGTGTGGAGGGATGCATGGCCGTGAGCCATAATGTGAGAAAAAGGCAAGGATTTCATGTCTTCTTTTCATGTTATAGAAGATTTATAAGTGTTGCGATGAATATAATTGAATGAAAATCATAGAAGTGTGGCGTGTTGAAGGGTGGCCGTGTGATGTAGTATTGAGAGGGAAGTGAATTAAAGTTTATTTAGCATGTTAAGAATGTTGTTGTGGCTTTTGTGAAGTAAAGAAAGGTTAATGAATTAAGTTAGCATGAAGGTTGGTTGTATGTTGTTATGAGAAATTTATATGAATTTTTATATAGTTTTTATATAATGATGAAAGTAAGATCTTAGAGGTGAATTATGATTATGAGTTATGAAATTGGAAGATGGAAAAGTGTTATGAATATGCATGTTAAAGATTGAAGAATTGGATAAACTATGGCTTTGGTGGAAAGTGTATATGTTTTGTATATCTTGTGTATATAGTGTAGAAATGATATGAAATGTTTCCGAATGGCATTGTAACGATCTTGATTAGTAATGAAGGTGAGTATGATGGTGTTGATTTAAAAATTTGAAGTCGGGATGGAAGTTATGGCATTATGTTAAGAGAAGACTAGTTATGTATTGTATTGTATTGTGTTGTGTTGTGGTTGTTGATGTTCTTGGTGTTGTTGTTGGGTTGTTGTTGATCATTTTGAGCCGAGTTGAATCTCGGGGATGCTATATGTATAGGGGAGATGCTGCCCAATTTTTCATAGAACAATATTAGTTAAGCTTGGAAATTGTAAGTCTCATGAATAGTAATCTTGGTCAATGTGACCAATTGCAGATTTTTGGCGAAACAAGAAGTGAATTTGGAAAGGCGTAAGGAGCATAAAAGGTATGTAAAGCTCGCCCATTTTTCTCTCTTGGCACGTCTTAGGTGTATTAGGTTTGACTTTGAACCTCGGGGACATTCCTACTCCTCGGAATCTACGTCCGAATTTAACCCTTTTTCCTTCAGTAGAATTGAACCTTTAAGGTCATAAATGATTAGAAAGTTGTTAAAGTTCCTAGAACTCGTACGAAGGGAATCCGGCTACCTTAAAACCCTTACTAATGACATTATGAAGTTTAACGTACGCAATTTACGTCCGCCACCTCAATTGACCGAGGTGGGCCCACTATTCCCGATTTTACCCTTTTGTGTTTATGACTTGTCTTCGAACGGCTTTAAAAGAAACGTTTTAACTGCTCCGCCATCTATTATTTAAAAAAATTGTTTTGAATATTCCGTTAAGTCTTATAAATTGTTTTGGATCCTGGAAACGATCTCAGAGAGATTTATGTCTCTGTGTAACTCGTTATGACATCCGGAATTCACCTATTATGACTCCGTCCGGTTTCATTGATTTGATTCGTCACCCGATATGCCTCATTGAGTCTCTGGATATATATGTGTTATTTTTATTGCATTTGTTTCTCACTACTCCACTCGTGGATGCCTCAATGCTTCCTTCACTGAGCCCGGGCCAGGATTTGTTATCAAGCGCTTTCCACTGCATTGTTCGCCGTGCCTCGGTGTGAGGGGGCAAGTATGACATGTACATGGGTCCGAAGTATGATGTGCCATGTACATATATTCGATATCGATGGTGTGATGTGATGTGGCCACCGGGTATGTTATGATGTGTTCGGAGATATTCCTACTCAAGTATGATGTGTTATGGCGCCGCCGAGACGGGCGCCCATGCTCTGTTCACCGAGTCCCATAGCGGGGCCGGTTTTGGCATATGTTTTCTGCATACATTATTTATGACTTTTGATATGCATTTTTGATTTCCTATGTATCTTGTTCATTCTCCGCCCATTCTGTTTTGATTTTTAATTTTATTTAGTACGCTCTCGCTTTTACATATTCACATTTTCCGTCTCGACCCCCTTTCTTCGGGGGCCGCGTTTCGTGCCACGCGGAGTACGTACGTGTGATTTGCCGAGTCGCCGCCAGGTTATCCGCTCGCCGTTTGGAGTGCTCCTTTGTCCGGGCTCCATATTTTGGTATAAACTCTTCGTTGTTTATGTACATATTCATTCGGGTACGACGGGGCCCTGTCCCGTCATATGATTATGTTTTGCTCTGTAGAGGTCTGTAGACATGTGGTGTGGGTTCTGTACATGCTCGTGAGTTTTGCGTACGATTACGGCTTATCTATGTATTGTGACGGCCTTATCGGCCTTCGTGCGGCATGCCCACTTGTCCTTGTTAAATTATGATTTCTGTTTATCTTTAATATTTTGCTAATGTAGGTTAAGATACGTATGAGTGCCCAACTAGGGCACGCGTCGCGGCCTACGGAGTTGGGTCGTGACAAGGAGGAAAGTGAGAGTTGGCCGTGCATAGTGGGTTAAGCCATGTATATGTGTATTGTAGTATAAGTCATGTATTAATGGTAGTTAGCATGTTTTAATTGTTGTGGTGTGAAGAAAAGAATGAAATCATCCCTAATGGTGAAATTGAGTGTTGGCCGAATGGCCCCTCTATGTGGTCTTGAATGAACAAATCGTCGTTAGTGTTTTCGTTGTCGTCGTTATGGATTTTATAAGGCAAAATGCAAGTTTGATGACTTAGAATGATGTTATGTTGGTTACGGGAATTTATGTGAATTTTATGTAATTTTTACATTTATGAATATTGCATTGCTAATATGTAGATTAATGATGTAAAGTATGAATTTGGAAGAGAAGAATGTATTTGATGTTGTTCTCGGGTTTGGGGACTATTTAAGGGTTCAATGGGACAAAGTTAGAATGTTGGAAAAATTGTATGAAGTGCTTAAAGTGTTATTGTATATGGTTTGAATGGGTTTGGGTTAGTAGCTGAACGCATGAGCGTTAATGTCAATTTGGTTTCATGAAGTTAGTGGATTATATCGGAACACCTCTAAGTATATAGCAATATATGTATGGTGATGGAATTGAATATTAATGTTGGAACGTATTGTGAATCGACTATTATTGTTGTCGTTTGGTTTCTTGTTTGGTTGTTGTTGAAACTAGCCGAGTTGAAATCTCGGGGTTGGTGCATTTACAGGGGAAATGCTGTCGAAATTTCTATAGAATCTAATGTTCGTTTGGAATCGAATGTCTAAAGGTGTATGGCTAATGTTAGTGTGCTTTGCGTTATGTAGATCTTGGAATTGCCGAGGGTTGAGGCTAGGCTTGTATTGCGGTTGACTAAGGTATGTAAGGCATCGCTTTCTTTCATTTGGCATGTCCTAGTGCTATTAGGCTATGACCCACCTCGCGGGGTTGTTCTGTTCTTAAATCCGAGCTTAGATACGTACTTGTTTGATCCTAAAGATTGATTCATTATTTTGTTCGTTATAAGGTTCTTAAGTTTTCAAATAAATGAGTTTCAAAAGACTTGTAAAGATTTTGACTACAAAGAGGTCCCGAACTTCAAACGTCCGTAACTTTTGCATACGAGCTCGGAACGCCCCCAAACATAATATGTATCTTCATAAGACCTATCTCTCCCCTAACTACCATAGTCGGGCTCGGATGGGGGTCGGTACCCGTCCGTGGGGCCCGCGGCTTTTCTATGCTCCCATAATAATTTTCGGGGAAAAGTTAATGTTAATTTTGTTTAAACTTTGGCATATGGACTTCTTACTTACTTTATGATTTATGATTATGATTTTATGCATATGTGTGCTCACGACTCCGCTCGTGCTCATTGTTGTCACCTCGTCCGCCGGATCCCGGGCCGGTTATGTTCGTGCGCGATATGATATATATTCGGAGTATGATGTGTTCGTGCACGCCGTGTCCCCTTCGGCCGGGTACCGTGTATATTTGGCGTTACGGGGGTACGCTTTGTGATATGATATGATCCGTCGGGTGTCGGAGATCTGAACCCTTCTGGAGTATGATGTGGTATGGCGCCATTGTCGGCGGGCGACCATCGTTCTAAGAGCCTATGCATGATTTATGTTTTTTTTTCATAAGTATTTTGACATATGCATACTATACTTAATTTCTGCATCTTCTGTTTCGACTTATGATTCTGTATTCCTGCTTTACATACTCAGTACATATTCCGTACTGACCCCTCGTCTTCGGGGGCGCGTTCATGCCGCAGGTACGGACGCTCGGCTTGGTGATCCACCCGCTTAGGACACCTATTCGACTTTACGGGAGTGCTCCTTCTTCCGAGCTCATATATTTTGGTATATTATCTTCTGATGTATATGTACATTATTATTCAGGGGTACGACGGGGCCCTGTCCCGTCATATGATTTCGTTATTCTGTTTAGAGGCCTGTGGATATGTACGTGGGTTATGGCTATGTCTGTACAGTATATGTATGTGTGATATGTTCTGGGCGGTTCACCGCCACGGCAGCCTTGCCGGCTCGCCTGTATTTGTGTATATGGTTATGTTGGCCCTGTGTGGCCTTCTTGGTATTTTCTGCGTGCAGGTTAATTTTGGCTAGTAAGAAAAATAGAGGAAACTCTGCCCAAATTTTATTAAATATTTGCGCTACTATTTTTGGGACTTTGGTACGTACGGGTGCCCCAGTCGGGCACTAGTCACGGCCTACGGGGTTAGGTCGTGACATATACCTTCAGGGAGTTTATTCTTAGCCCTTACTTGTCTACAAGAATTTGGGCAGCATCTCCCCTATAAATCCAACATCCCCGAGAATTAGCTCGGCCATAATATCAACAACAACAGCCACAACAACATCAACAGTATCAATAATTAACCAAAAACGCATTTCTAATACAAATAGTCTTTTTTTCCAACATAAAGCGACAACTTCCATTCTCAAGCTAATATCAACATTTCATATTCATTTACTAACCAAAATCATTCCAACACAATCCAAAGGTATTCCATATCACTACACAAAGTATTTGCAAAGCATACAAAAATTCCGCCGAAATCATAATTCATTCAAAACCTTCATTCTTCGACAATAATGTTCATAACACATTTTCATCCCCTAAATTCATCCACAACAACCATAATTCACATTTAGAGTCTTACTTCCATACTTATATAAAAATTATATAGAAATCACATAATTTCCATCAAACCATAATTCATCCAAGGCTTCCGACTTTCAACATAAACTTCCATAACACATTTTTGTCTTCCAATTTCATTAACAACAATCATAATTTGCATCTTACAGCTTCATTTTCATAATTCCATAAACTATAACAAAATCACATACTTTCCGACAACAACTTAACAATGAATTTCCATGCAAACTTGGACCATTAACCTTCCATTTACTTCATAATACCATAACAACACAATTAACATACCAAACAAATTCACTAACATCTTCCCCACACAAGGCACTACACGGCCACAACACACACACACACACCACACGGCCATGCATGCACCACCACAATCACGTAGTTCTCGTTCCATTCCAATCATTATAACATCTCTAAATCTTCCATAATATAAAAGAAAACATGAAATTCTTACCTTTTCTCCAAATTTCACTTTGCCACCAAGGTCACTTTCTTGCCAACTAATTATACCACGTCGGAGAGCGTCTTGAACTTGTTAACAATTCACGAAGAACAAGATTTTTGGATCAAGATTGAAGGCTAGGAATTTTTTTTTTCTCTTCTTTCTTTCCTTGGAGCCGAATGCTCCTCCTTTGTTTTTCTCTTCTTTTCTTTTGTTTTCTAGAAACTTCTTGAACAAGTCCACCTTATATTAATAATTGGCACATGGAAAATTTGTAAATTTTTGGTGGGTTTGGGCCACAAATTGGCCGGCCACCCCCTCCATTTTTGGGCCTCTTTTTTTTTTTTTTTTTTTGAGCCCAATTGTTGGCCAAATTTTTGTAATTCATGAAACCAATTTCCAAAATTCCGATTTTGCCCTTAACCTTCCTCAATAATTCCTCACCAATGTTTCCATAGCCGACATACTCATACTAGTAAGATCCAAATGTGGCCTTATCTCTTACAATCAAAGATTATTCCAAACTTTCCAAATATGCAAAAATGCCGGATGTAACAGGCAGCACCCTGGAGAGTGTTTTCGTGCCACCGGTGCGTGTTTTACTTGTGGCCGTCAGGGCCATCTGATGAGAGATTGCCCGGTTAGGGGTAGTGCAGGTAGCGCAGCTCAGCCTACCGGGTCAGCTGGTGGTTCCTCTTCATCCTCAGTAGCTATGCGCCCTGCGGGGCAAGGTATGCTAGTACCAGCAGGCCGCGGCAGAGTTCGTGGCGGAGTTCCCGGTTCGAGCGGTCCTTCGAACCGCATATATGCTTTTGCCAGCAGGCAGGACCAGGAGGCGTCGCCTAATGTCGTCACAGGTATATTACTGATTTTCTCTCGAGATGTGTATGCACTGATTGATCCTGGTTCTACATTATCATATATTTCTCCCCTTGTTGCTAATAAAATTGGGATAGAATCTGAGCCGATAGAGCCCTTTGAGGTAGCTACGCCGATGGGGATTACCCGTTATAGTCGGTCGATTTATAGAGATTGTTCGGTAATTATACGTGGCCGCCGCACTAAAGGCGGATCCGGTAGAGTTAGATATGAGCGAGTTCGATGTTATTATGGGTATGGATTGGCTAGCTTCTTGTTATGCTAATGTTGATTGTCAAAAGAAGATAGTCCGTTTCCAATTTCCAGGGGAACCAGTTATAGAGTGGGCAGGTAATACAGCATCGCCGAGGGGTAAGTTTATTTCATACCTCAAGGCAAGAAAAATGATCAGGAAGGGCTATATTTATCATCTGGTTCGTGTTCATGATTTAGAAGCAGAGGCACCGACTCTTCAGTCAGTCCCAGTGGTTAGTGAATTCCCAGATGTATTCCCAGATGAGCTTCCAGGTCTTCCCCCAGAGAGGGAGATAGAGTTCGCCATTGATCTGTGCGCCGGATACTCGGCCTATATCTATTCCTCCGTACGAATGGCACATAGAATTGAAAGAATTGAAAGAGAAGCTGAGGGATTTATTGGAGAAGGGCTTTATTAGGCCCGATACATCACCACCGGGGAGCGCCGGTATTATTTGTGAGAAAGAAGGATGGATCGACGCGGATGTGCATTGATTACCGACGGCACTCGAATAAGTTAACCATCAAGAATAAATATCCCCTCTCCGGGATTGATGATTTGTTTGATCGATTGCGGGGCGCCGTGTGTTTCTCGAAGATAGACCAACGGTCGGGATATCATCGTGTATGGGTACGAGAGGTGATATTCCCAAGACAACATTCGGGACCCGGTATGGGCACTATGAATTCGAGTGATGTCTTTTGGGCTGAAAAATGCCCCAGCAGTATTTATGGACCTGATGAATCGGGTATTCAGACCGTTCTTAGACATGTTCGTGATCGTATTTATCGATGATATTCTGGTTTATTCTCGGTCAGAAGCAGAGCATGCAGACCATTTGAGGACGGTACTTGGCACACTCCGGCACCAGAAGCTGTATACTAAATTTTCTAAATGTGAATTCTGGTTATCTTCAGTGGCATTTCTAGGGCATATTATTGGGGCTGATGGCATTCGGGTGGATACCCAGAAGATTGAGGCCGTAAAGAATTGGCCTAGGCCTACGAAGCCGACTGAGGTGCATAGCTTTGGGGATTGGCCGGTTATTACGGAGATTCGTAGAGAAATTTACTTCGATTTCGGCGCCTTTAACAAGGCCGACTCGAAGGAGCAAAGTTCCGGTGGTCGATGCTTGTGAGCGTAGCTTCCGATTCTCTGAAAGAGAAGTTGACTACAGCTCCGGTCCTGACTCTTCCCGAGGGTCCAGATGGGTATGTGATTTATTGTGATGCCTCTAGTATTGGTTTGGGGTGTGTGTTGATGCAGCACGGCAGGGTGATAGCTTATGCTTCCCGGCAGCTCAGAAAACATGAAAAGAATTATCCTACTCACGATTTGGAGCTAGCCGCGGTTATTCATGCTTTGAAGATGTGGAGACATTATTTATATGGTGTTCACGTTGATATTTATACAGATCATAAGAGCCTCCAGTACATCTTTAAGCAAAAGGAGAGTCGAACTTGCGGCGAGAGGAGGTGGTTAGAGTTGTTAAAAGATTATGATGTTGATATTCTCTACCATCCGGGGAAAGCTAATGTTGTGGCAGATGCACTTAGTCGCAAGTCTATGGGCAGCCTAGCGGATGTACCATCAGAGAGGAAAGCAATGGTTCGCGATATTCATCAGTTGGCCAGTCTTGGAGTTCGCTTGGCTGATTCTGGAGATGTTGGGGTTTCTGTTCGAGGTATTGCTGAATCCTCTATTACAGAAGATATTAAGCGGCATCAGTATGAGGATCCTATTCTGGTACAGTACAGAGATGCAGCCCCGGCACAGGAGAAGACTCCGTTTGAGATTTCACCTGATGGAGTGTTATTTCACAGGGGCAGATTATGTGTACCTGACGCTGCAGGGTTGCGGCGGCGAGTTATGGGCGAGGCACATTATGCCCGTTATTCTCGTTCACCTGTGGTCGACGAAGATGTATCATGATCTCAGATGCTTATATTGGTGGGATGGTATGAAAAGAGATATAGCAGAGTTCGTCGCTCAGTGTCTGAATTGCCAGCAGGTTAAGATTGAGCACCAGAAGCCCGGTGGGCTATTGCAGGAGATGGAGATACCGACGTGGAAGTGGGAGATCATTAATCTGGATTTTATTACAGGTTTACCTCGCACTCCACGGAGGTATGATTCCATTTGGGTTATTGTTGATCGGCTGACAAAATCAGCCCATTTTCTTCCAGTCCGGCCTACCTACTCGGCTGAGGATTATTGTCACACCCTAATTTCCGTTAGGGCGTGATGGGCACCCGACCCTTATTTAGGGCCGAGCGAACCCGCTGACTCACATAGTTCTTATAATCACACTCTGGCCCTCGGATTATGACACAAATACATAATGAAAATTTTGCGGAGAATAGTGTACATTTTTCCTTTCTCGAATCAATGAAAATGCGGAACATATAAAACAATATAGGACTTATAATACAATGCGTAACAAATCGTCGGGCACATAACCGCTTACATAACCGACGTCTTATACCCATAACACGTACGCAAAGTCTCTAACATATACAAAACGTCATAACATAATGCTCGACTCGGTAGCGCTCCGGAGGAACTTCGGAGCTCGCCGATCCCGCCGGAATGTCTCCTACTAAAGTCTTCGACTCATGCGGGTGTACTGCGCGGCATGAAACGCGACCCCCCGAAGAAAGGGGGTCGGTACGGAATATGTCTTGAGTATGTAAAGCATGACACGTAGTAGCGGGATCATACCGAAGTAAGGAGTACGAAAAAATCATAAAACTTGCCTTTACAAACATGTATTACGCATATCAATGTCATAAAATCATCATATGAACATATAACGTGCCCCGGCCCTCTGAGGAGGGACGCGGTGAGTAAAATCATAACACACATATATAAATTGTTCATGTAACGTGCCCCGGCCCTCTAATAAGGGACGCGGTAAATCAAAATCATAACATATGCATGTGCATGTAACGTGCCCCGGCCCTCGAGTGAGGGACGCGGTAAAGGGAATCATCATATGCCATCCTGGCCACCTCTCCCATATCATCATATCATATAACATGCCCCGGCCCCGCTAGCAAGGGACGCGGTAAATATAACGTGCCCGGCCCTGCGGTGAGGGACGCGATGAACAATGCAATGAGGTGCTCGAATACATGCCCCGGCCGGGACGCAGTGAAGGACATATTGAGGCCGACACGAGCGAGTAGTGAGAAACTATATGCACATAAAATATTTTCAAAGACTCGATGAAGTAGTCAACATGAATCATCATTTAAAAATCCGGACAATAGTCATATCAAATAGCTTTCGGACGGTACTCGGAAACACATCTTATATCATAAGTATATCAAAGTATAATAGAGGCCATAGTCGTATATCAAATCATTCCGAGTCCGCCTAAGTAAACTTAAGTCATTGTACGTTAGAGGATCATTTCAAGCATATCGAGGTAATCCGGTTTTGTTTGCAAAAGTTAGGGACGTTTTTAGACTTAAAATCTTTTAGGAACAAAATCCTTTATTCACTATTTGAAACCCAAACATACATAAGACTTAAGGACTATATGAAGTGTGTCACATTATGAGCAATTAAGGATCATACACATACTCGGAACGTAAGAGCGGAATTACCCCCAAAGCACAAGTCATGTCATACCTTAGTACGTCTAAGACATGCCAAGAGGAAAAAGTAAGCGTTACATACCTCGATCGCTTCCTAAGCTAATCCAACTCAAGCCTCGACTTCTCACGATCTACAATAACATCAGTAGGCATCGAACATTAGCCATAAACATCGAAGAACCCAATTCCAAGCCATTACTTTTTCTACGAAATTTCGACAAAGACCTCCCCTATAAATTGGACATCCCCGAGAATTTAACTCGGCCAAATCATTATCAACAATACCAACAAACATAATATTTCTAGCTCCAAAATATTCCATAGAATAGCCCACACATTATTTTCCAAATTTTCCAACCAACCAATTCGCGATATAACTATTTCATAATGTTTTTTTATTTCCGTAACGAAGTCGAATTAATACTAACAACATCAATAGAAACATCCTCCACATTCTACAAGTTGAATACATTCATTTTCATTCAAAATTCTCTTCAAATCTCATTCCATGATTCACAATGCCAACAAATGAATTTATCACACTATTTTCTCCGTTCTAGTTCGGTAGAACTCTAAATAAACTTATTAGCAATGAAAAGGAACCTTAATATTACCTCAAGTGTGCAGCCACCACGTCCACCCCCTTCTTTTTGGTCGATTTTTAGCTCAAATTGGAGGCAACGCAACGTAGAACACTTTTCTCTTCACGGGCTTCGGGATTCGGGGCTCAGATTTTGGTCAAAATTGATCTTTTCTCTCTAAGCTCTCTTCTCTCTTTTTCTCCAGAATTTTCTGGGTGTTTTGTTCTGATAAATGAGTAGAAAAGGTTGATTTATCACTTAAATAAACATGGGTCATGGGCCTAACCCGGTTGGGCCCAGTTTGGGCCTAGCCCACTGACCTTTCCGCCTTAAAACGTCCATATCTCATTGTCCCGACATCACCTGTGGACCCACGACCTATGGTTGGAAAGCTAATTCAATTATCTACAACTTCTGTATTTGGTATGTTTCTAAATTCTAAACTTATAATACCGTTTCTTCCCTCGAAGTCGGATCACCCGAAAACGTTACTTAAAAATATTTGTTTGGAGGACTTCCACTTTGATTTGGCTCAAGGGTCCTTCTTGAGTTATGTTTAACTTCGCATATGTGATTCGTATAAATTGTCACATGTCCCAAAAAATCTCAATGTGTGGGCCCCACCTCGGCTTGCGATTAATCCGGCGCACAAAAATACGAAATATAATACGTCAACGTGAGTTTAAATTATGTAGTAACAACGTGATTGTCAATGTTTGAGGAAGCATGTGTCACGCTCAGGCTGCGGAAATGTGGAGTATAACATCCTTCCCCCCTTTGGAACATTCGTCCTCGAATGTTTAAACTAAGCTCGTACTCTGTCCATAATCCCATTCTCGAGTACATCCATTATCGGATCATCCTTCTTCTAATACTATCGTAATTGATGCATTATTGCATCATCTTTTTCCTACAACCAGTCATTTAGTTGTTCGGCTCTTCTTGTTTTGTAGTCTCCTTTCTTTGGGTGGTCATTCCATAGTAAGCATCGTAGTTATTCCAATATCTTGTTAATGTTTGTCCCCTTCACCCGAACAACGTTCAATTCCTTTTCTTCCCGATGAATTATTTTCGTCCAATCTTGAAAGATACCCCTATGCAATCACTTTATTCCTTTTGTTGATCGACCTTATAGCTTATTGAATTCGCTTCCACAAAAATTCTCACTTCAAATTACATACCGTTTTTCATGTCCGGGTGCGTTTTGAATCTTTGCATCCTATTCACTCGCTTTCTCCTTATGAGTCTTACCTTACGGTGCCTTCCCCCTTTTAAAGTCTTACTTATAACACTCATAAATCCATTACCTCATCTCCGATCTTGAATTCATGTACCCATTTCCTCAATTCCCTTTCCAAACTACATCATATTCATGCCATTTCCTATAATTTATAGTTACAGTACTTTATGTGCGAAATCTTAACCTACTCATCTTGCAGTAACGTAATTCAATAGTACAGCCAATGTTGCAATCCTTAACCGAATGTACGAAGGAGGTCAAATTGTTCTATGAACCGCCTCAACGTAGCTTCACTAATCCTTGTGTTTCACTTTTTCTTTGCCTCTCTTCTCCTACTACCAGCGTCGAAATACATTTTTTTTTCAACCATAAGCATGTCCTGTTCGCTCTCAGTACTAGTTCCAATTCGGTAATTTATCTCAAACCATCCTAACATCTTTTCTTAATGCACCTAAAGTATCATCACCGTATCGTTGTTACCGACCTTAAACTCTTCTCGTTAAGCATTTATTTGGTCTCATCTCCAGGGTACAAATATTCATCGGTAACATGACTGCCCTTGCACTATCTACATACTTAATCTTAGTCACGATCGTTCCTTCTCTTGGTCCGTACTATTCCACGTCTTACTCCCGTGCTCGCATTTTCTAGAAGTCTACCTAGCCATACTCCTGTTCCCTGCTTTTTTTACTTTCCTCTCTGGAAATTTTCTACTACTAGCAACCACTTTATTGCCTATATCTTAACCTCTGTTCCCGCATAGCCGTTCTACCCTTCACAATGTTTCCGTAAGCTACTTGTTACTTCCCTTTATCGTATTTCCTCTTTAGGTCTCCTTTTCCTAATATCATGCTATTCCGGATATCTACAATTACTTCTCACCGCCATCTTGATTGTTATCCCCGACTTCTATCCCTTTACTTTGGCTTTTCGATCTTCCTAGCTTATCTCGGCAAGGAACTTTACCCGCGGCCCCAAGCATTCGTATCCGGGACCTTGTAGCGTCAATTGTCTTCGTCTTGCACTTGTATCTCTCTCCCTCGCTTCCCCCCTTTAGGGGTGTACTTATACTTATCGCCCAATTTTACCTTGCCCTAAACCCATATTTCCAATCCCATTTAAGCGGTACTTTTATCCCAACATTTTAATTCCCTTGCCGTTCATTTCCTCACTTTCTTTATTTTTCAAATATCGTTGTATTAGCACTTTCTAAGCTTCACTTGTAGCGAAAACGACATCAACTTGCCTTATAACATTCGTGCCATTCATATTTTTCTCCTCGCTTGAACTTTGTTACCCTGTCCGATTAGTGCCTTCTATATACCGCCACCTTGATTACCGGGATACATATATCCGCTGATCTAACCCTGTACAGGATATCCCGTGCGCATCTATGTACACATATAGTCCCTACTATCTTGCTTACAAGATATCTCCATACACTATTCCGACTCACCCTAGTTCTAGGACTGGGATGCACTTTCTTCCTCTTTATCGGTCTAATTCGCCCCGTTTAACGCGCGACCTTTTAGGGTTTCCCCGCCCACTCCCCGGACTCTTAATTTGTATTTAAATCATTCTAACTCCTCATTTTCTTCTTGCATCCGAATTTGCGGAACTTTCGAAAAACTTCCGAGGGTCACCCATCCCCGATTTCTCTCGCTTCGGCCACGCTTAACTTTGGAACTCCGATGAAATACGACGCTTTAACGCCGGTATAATCGCGTCCGTTTCACCACACACCTCCGTCACGTGATGCGGAGTAAGTCGAAGTCTTGACGGACTTCGAAGCGCTCTTATAGCATAATTACTATTTTACCCCTCCTTGGATCCTCGGTATTCACCTTTCACCGTGGATTTGATTACCTTTCGTTACGGGCTTCCAAATTCTCGATGGCGATGAACACGCCCCGACCGCCGTTATTTATAAATCCTCGATTACCGACCTTCGGATTTCGCTCTCATTTTCACTTTATTTACGGGGAAATTTCGGCAGTCTCCCTCTATCCGTAATCACTATCTCGAACACAGTACACGGAAATACCAACAATGCCTCACGGGACCAACATATATATACGCATATCGTAGCATATCACGGCCGCACGGGGCCCGACATCATTGACGGTACAAAAATAATAAGCATACCTTGTAGGCCCGGCTAAACTTATTACACTTTCTTATTTACTTCTTCTTTGATGCGAACTTGTACTTCCATCGTACTTTAATATCTTACACGACATAAGCCTTGCATACCTTTGCTTACTGCGTACTTCGTAGCTTCCAATATCGTTAATCGCCTTCTACTGGTGAAATCAAGGTCAATGTCGGGGATCTCATTTCCTATAACTTGGCTCTACGGCACGATCTAAGATGTCAAAGAAGCGTAACCATCCTAGATGCCCCGTAGCCTCCTCGTTCATAAATGTGGCGCGCTTCACACCATAAACGGGACTCTGGGACACGACTTTGCAGACAACCCCCTAGGACGAACCGCTGCGATACCAATTTGTCACACCACAATTTCCGTTGGGGCGTGATGGGCACCCGACCCTTATTTAGGGGCGAGCGAACCCGCCGACTCACATAGTTCTTATAATCACACGGCCCTCGATTATGACACAAATACATAATGAAAATTTTGCGGAGAATAGTGTACATTTTTCCTTTCTCGAATCAATGAAAATGCGGAACATATAAAACAATATAGGACTTATAATACAATGCGTAACAAATCGTCGGTGACATAGCCGTTACATAACCGACGTCTTATACCCACAACACACGTCGCAAAGTCTCTAACATATACAAACCGTCATAACATAATGCTCGACTCGGTGGCGCTCCGGAGGAAGCGGAGCTCGCCGATCCCGTGGAATGTCTCCTACTAAAGTCTTCGGCTCATACCGGGTGTACACACGCGGCATGAAACGCGGCCCCAGAAGAAAGGGGGTCGGTACGGAATATTTACGAGTATGTAAAGCATGACACGTAGTAGCGGGATCATGCGAAGTAAGGAGTACGGAAAATCATAAAACTTGCCTTTACAAACATGTATTACGCATATCAATGTCATAAAATCATCATATGAACATATAACGTGCCCGCCCTCCGAGGAGGGACGCGGTGAGTAAAAATCATAACACACATATATAAACCGTTCATGTAACGTGCCCGGCCCTCTAATGAGGGACGCGGTAAATCAAAATCATAACATATGCATGTGCATGTAACGTGCCCCGACCTCGAGTGAGGGACGCGGTAAAAGGAATCATCATATGCCATCCCGGCCACCTCTCCCATATCATCATATCATATAACATGCCCCGGCCCGCTAGCGAGGACGCGGTAAATATAACGTGCCGGCCCTACGGTGAGGGACGCGATGAACAATGCAATAAGGTGCTCGAATACATGCCCTGGCCGGGACGCAGATGAAGGACATATTGAGGGCCAGCACGAGCGAGTAGTGAGAAACTATATGCACATAAAATATTTTCAAAGACTCAATGAAGTAGTCAACATGAATCATCATTTAAAAATCCGGACAATAGTCATATCAAATAGCTTTCGGACGGTACTCGGAAACACATCTCATATCATAAGTATATCAAAGTATAATAGAGGCCATAGTCGTATATCAAATCATTAGGAGTCCTTTATGTAAACTTAAGTCATTGTACGTTAGAGGATCATTTCAAGCATATCGAGGTAATCCGGTTTTGTTTGCAAAAGTTAGGGACGTTTTTAGACTTAAAATCTTTTAGGAACAAAATCGTTTATTCAACTATTTGAAACCCAAACATACACAAGACTTAAGGACTATATGAAGTGTGTCACATTATGAGCAATTAAGGATCATACACATACTCGGAACGTAAGAGCGGAATTACCCCCAAAGCACAAGTCATGTCATACCTTAGTACGTCTAAGACATGCCAAGAGGAAAAAGTAAGCGTTACATACCTTGATCGCTTCCTAAGCTAATCCAACTCAAAGCCTCGACTTCTCACGATCTACAATAACATCGATAGGCATCGAAAATTAGCCATAAACATCGAAGAACCCAATTCCAAGCCATTACTTTTTCTACGAGAAATTTCGACAAAGACCTCCCCTATAAATTGGACATCCCCGAGAATTTAACTCGGCCAAATCATTATCAACAATACCAACAAACATAATATTTCCAGCTCCAAAATATTCCATAGAATAGCCACACATTATTTTCCAAATTTTCCAACCAACCAATTCGCGATATAACTATTTCATAATTTTTTTTTTATTTCCGTAACGAAGTCGAATTAATACTAACAACATCAATAGAAACATCCTCCACATTCTACAAGTTGAATACATTCATTTTCATTCAAAATTCTCTTCAAATCTCATTCCATGATTCACAACGCCAACAAATGAATTTATCACACTATTTTCTCCGTTCTAGTTCGGTAGAACTCTAAATAAACTTATTAGCAATTAAAAGGAACCTTAATATTACCTCAAGTGTGCAGCCACCACGTCCACCCCCTTATTTTTGGTCGATTTTTAGCTCAAATTGGAGGCAACGCAACGTAGAACACTTTTCTCTTCACGGGCTTCGGGATTCGGGGCTCAGATTTTGGTCAAAATTGATCTTTTTCTCTCTAAGCTCTCTTCTCACTTTTTCTCCAGAATTTTCTGGGTGTTTTGTTCTGAAAAATGAGTAGAAAAGGCTGATTTATCACTTAAATAAACATGGGTCATGGGCCTAACCCGGTTGGGCCCGGTTTGGGCCTAGCCCACTGACCTTTCCGCCTTAAAACGTCCATATCTCATTGTCCCGACACCACCTGTGGACCCACGACCTATGGTTGGAAAGCTAATTCAATTATCTACAACTTCTATATTTGGTATGTTTCTAAATTCTAAACTTATAATACCGTTTACGCCCCTCGAAGTCGATGCGAAAACGTTACTTAAAAATATTTGTTTGGAGGACTTCCACTTTGATTTGGCTCAAGGGTCCTTCTTGAGTTATGTTTAACTTCGCATATGTGATTCGTATAAATTGTCACATGTCCCAAAAAAATCTCAATGTGTTGGCCCCACCTCAGCTTGCGATTAATCCGGCGCACAAAAATACGAAATATAATATTGTCAACGTGAGTTTAAATTATGTAGTAACAACGTGATTGTCAATGTTTGAGGAAGCATGTGTCACGCTCAGGCTCTGGAAATGTGGAGTATAACAATTATGCCAGGCTATATATTAAGGAGATTGTGCGACTTCATGGAGTTCCCATATCTATTATCTCCGATAGAGGTGCCCAGTTCGCCTAATTTTACGGAGATCGTTTCGAGCGGTGGATTGGGGACGCAGGTGAGTCTCGGTACAACATTCCATCCCCAGGTCGACGGACAGGCCGGCGCACTATTTAGACATTAGACGATATGTTGCGGGCTGTGTGTTGATTTCGGGTAGGCGGGATGATCATTTGCCGCTTGTTGAATTTGCTTATAATAACACCTACCACTCCAGTATTTAGATGGCACCATATGAGGCACTTTATGGCAGGAAACGCAGGTCACCGATTGGTTGGTTCGATGTTGGCAAGACTAAGTTGATTGGCCCAGATATGATCCAGCAAGCAGTTAATAAGGTAAAACTTATTCGGGAGCGGTTGTTAGCGGCCCAGAGTCGACAGAAGTCGTATGCAGATAATCGCCGTCGACATTTAGAGTTTCAGATTGGTGATTGGGTATTCCTTAAAGTGTCACCTATGAAAGGTGTTATGAGATTCGGCAAGAAAGGAAAGCTCAGTCCGAGATATATTGGGCCTTATCAGATAATCGAAAGTAAAATAGGCAAGGTTGCCTATGAATTAGATACGCGGTGATTTGGGAGCGATGCACCGGTATTCCATGTTTCTATGCTTCGCAAATGTATTGGTGACCCTTCCGAGTATTTCCTGTAGATGATATCCGGGTCACGGGAGCTATCCTATGAAGAGCGACCTATAGCCATCTTTGGATTGTCGGGTAAGAAAGTTGCGAAATAAAGATGTGGCTTTGTTAAGGTGCTATGGCGAAACAATCGGGAAGAAATGACAGGGAAGGCTGAGGAGGAGATGAAGAAGAAGTATCCTCATTTATTTAAGTACCTACGAGTAATCCAAATTCCTTATTTGTTGTGTTGATTAATGGCTGAATTATGTGTGTGATAGCTATAAAAGAAACTCCCCCGAGTGCTTATAAGATCCCGTAAGGTTAATCTAACATTCGAGGACGAATGTTCTAAAGGAGGGGAGGATGTTATATCCCGTATTTTGTACGTTGGGGCAATCCGGTTTAACTAGGGACAAAACCATTCCGAGATACAAAGTCGGGATTTTTGACCTTCGATTTTATTTTAAGTCATAAGTTGTTCATGAATTTGTTGGCATGGAACATTTAGGAAAATTTAGGACTAAAAGCTACTAAGCTTATGATTCTCGATATGATACGATTGTACTAAGTCCCTTATACGAAGAGTAATCCTTTAAGGATAGATGTAATGAATGACAATGGTAAAAGGCTAAAGATGTAAAGATGCTTATGAGCTTATATGTATACGTGCCCGTATGCGGCTATTATGAAACCCGAGCTTATATGGCTGGGTAGAATATAGTAGATATGTATATATGTAATGTGCGCACACCACTGCAGTTGGGTACGGATAACACTGAGCCCTGGTAGGGCCAGGTATGTAGGACACTGAGCCTTGGTAGGGCCAGGTATGTGAAACACCGACCTTCGTGGTCAGGTATGCTATATAAATGCTATGCATATGACATCACTATGAGTACGAATATACTAAGTAGATGTAAATGATACGAATATGAGTATGAATGGAAATATGAATACGAATGCGAAAACGGATACGAAAGGTTAATGAGTATGAATCCGCATACGGATACGGATATGGATGTATGTACACATATACGCAATAGAAATGGAATGTCCCTATGGTAGGCAAGTAAGTGCTATGACGATGATGCTATTATCTCCCATCCTATGTTATTTCATATGTTGTCTATTATGCTTTCATATTGATGTTGATCATGCTTTACATACTCAATACATTCTTCGTACTGACGTCCTTATGTTTGTGGACGTGGCTAACTGCGTCATGCCGCCAGTGGCCGGGAAGACGGACTTGATCCGTAGCTGTATTTTCTCAGGTACTACATAGCGGAGCTCCACTTTATTCGGAGCTACAGCTTTTGGTATAGATTCTTTTGTGTACATATTCATGGGCACGGCGGGGTCCTATCCCGCCTATATGTTATGATATGACATACTCTTATTAGAGGCTCGTAGACATGTGTATACAGTTAGATATGTTTGGCCTTGTCGGCCTATATTTTGGAATATTATTTTGTTAGCCTTGTCGGCTTATGTACATCTATGTAGGCATAGTTGTTAATGATGATATAAGTAAATTGTCGCCCAATGGGATAAATATGAATGATGAATGAAAGCATGATTTAGCTATGTTGCTCACCTAGATGTGATGTGAAAGTATGTTAAGAGGTGCCGGGTGGGTTAGCAATGGGTGCCGTCACATGACCTCCGGATGGGTCGTGACATTTACTGTACCAAAGGAGTTTAAGAGTCGAGAAGAGTGGGAAGCCGCTGAGCCTTTGGCATTGCCATCGCCTTATTGGGTACTATAGTGTTCCTAAAAGATGAGACAACGGCTATCGACACCAGAGTGATCTACCTAGCTCGAGGCTATTTTCTACGTCGTGACTAAAGATCGGGAGACTAGGTATTTCGATCGACCCTTATCATCTTGTGGAGACATCTTAGGGCCCTTAGATAAATGCCGGAACCATTTACGATACTTCCAAGGGTGTGGTATGTTTCTGCAATGGTGGATTACCAAACACGTCAACATGGAAAAAGAGGTTCAGGGTTTGAATCGTCAGAACAGGATAGATCGCCACACAAACTACTATCCAGATCTCGGGTATGTGTCCAAAAATGGTTGGGCCAGCTTCTTCGCTGATTTGACTGAGGATCAGATCCAATGGATGTTTCCTGACTTTATATCTAAGGCCATAGTAGTTCAAGGAAAGAATTTCCCATTTGTACCCTTTGGTTGGAGTCCGAGGAATCCGTCCTATTGTCAATCTCGAGTTACGAGATAGTTTGGGAGAAGCCAAGTAATACCCCAAGTAGGGTACCCCAAACAGTTCATCATCGAACACACATAACTGAAAATTAAGAATGCTGGAGTAATTCTCATAGAGTGGAACGGTCGTATGAAATGGGTTCCAGACACCTTAGCCATAGACAAGTTCGAAGCAGGATGTGACCCAGGCTACCATGACTGGCTGCAAGTGTTATATCCCGTATTTTGTACGTTGGGGCAATCCGGTTTAACTATGATAAGTTAGGGACAAAACCATTCCGGGATACAAAGTCGGAATTTTTGACCGTCGATTTTATTTTAAGTCATAAGTTGTTCATGAATTTGTTGGCATGGAACATTTAGGAAAATTTGGGACCAAAAGTGGTATAGTTGAAAGTTGGAAATCATGCATTTTTTTGGCCCTTGGCCGTGTGGCTTTGTAAATGGTCCCACATGTTGTGGCCAATTTTAATTGGTCCAACACATGTGTTGTTATATCTCGCATTTTGTACGTCGGACTATTTTTAAGTGGTTTGCGACAAGTGAGGGACGAGGTTATTTTCCGACTTTGTTGTAAGGCATAAGTGTTATATGATTTTGTGGGATGGAAGTGTTAGGAAAAATTTGGAGTTAAAAGAATTATGGGAATTAATATCTCATGAAATATGGGACCAAGAATGAACACATGGAAGGTTGAACACTTCATGAAAGCTTGGGACCAAAAGTGAAGATTTGGAGACTTAAAGTTTTAAAAAAAAAAAAAGAGAAAGTGGAGGGAGGTGGCCGGCCACATGGTGATGTGGGCCATGGCCACATGTTGTAATTACTTAAGGGGCTAGGATGATGATAAAAATCATCCTTATCATTTGCCTCTAGAAACTTCAAGAGAAAGAAGATGAGAAAAAGAAAGGAGAAAAAAACAAATGGCAAGGGCAGACAGCCCATGATATTGATCATGGAAAAAAAATTGTTTCTCTAGTTTTCTATCTATTGAAAGGTCCTCTACACCATGGGATGGTTGTTGAGCATGCAAAACACTTTCCTTGCAAACAAAGGCCTAGCCGAACTGGAGAACAAGAGGAAGAAGGTATGATTCAATCTTGTTTTATGTGCTATGGATGGTTGTGCATGTTATAGTAGGTAGAAATATGGAATTCATGGAAATATAGTAGATGAAGGGCAAATTTGTATGTGTATTTGTGTGTGTTGTTGTAGATCAAGAACTAATTGAATTTAGCATGTTTACGTGTTGTTGTAACATGTAGAAAATGAATGAAACTTGTGAAATTATATATGTTGATGTGTAGCCGTGAATGGGGCTGTTTGATATAACAAAGTGACGAGTCAATATTATCTAGTATTTTGGTTGTCGTCGATATGAATTCTATGACGTAAAATGAAGGTTTAATGATTTATGTTGAAGTTATAGTGTTGCGGGCTGTTTTTGGAAGATTTGTGTGATTTTAATATAGTCCTTGTAATCATGGAAATGATGTTGCTGAAGTATATGGAATTGTTGATATAGTTTGTGAATTTGAAAGAAAGGATGTTGTTATTGTTTTGTTGAGTTGGAAGTTTTGGGTAAAGAATGGATGTTGGTTTGGGCATCTTGAATTGCTTATCGATATTGTTGTTATGATTGTTGGCATTGTTGTTGATAGATTGGGCCGGGGTTTAATTCCCCGG
>NW_026714090.1:0-25198 GCF_029784015.1 Lycium ferocissimum | reverse complement strand
AATAAATACTCTAATCATATGACTATTAATTAATTCTTTTTGAAATGGTGTAAAAAAAACTTTGAAAAAAGTAAATAATATAATCGGATATCGGGTAAATACTTGTACACATGCGGTTTTTATATGATCAGATCAAGAAATTTAATTGTATCAGTAGAAAATTAAAGGGAGAACATATGAGTATTACTTAACCAAGCTTAACTGTGAATGTAGCATTAGACATCGGCGCTATGAGTTTTTACCCCAAATAAAATATATATTTTAACTTGAACCATTAAAAAGGAGTACATCTTACCCTTCTTTTGCCTAAATGTGTTTCTATAAATTTCTTCCCAAAACTGGTATTTTGGAGTCGGTGACATAAATGAATCACATGCCCATGAAACATCCACAGGCTACAACCATGTGGATCGTTATTGCAGTAATTGCTTTTTGCTTTGTATGGGAAAGGGTAAACAGGAAAATGTGCAACTTCCCCAAAAAGGAAATCCTCAGAGCCAGTTTGTTAGTATTATCAAGAATCCATTATATCTGACGTCGGTGTACTGTGTACACATTTGGAAACAGCGTATATAGGAAAGTATAAAAGAAGCAACAACAATTGTCTCCAGTACACGATCTAGCCATTTTCTTAATGGATCTTGTACTATAAAAAATTGAAATTATTTATATATCCACCGGCTAACATATTTTTAGAAACAAACCCATTATTTTATACAAGCTAGCTATCTAGCTCCAATTCCACAATTTGGATCCATTAAATATGTTATATTAAGATCTATAACTTGCATAATCTTCAAGTGGAACTCTGGGCCTCTAGTGGCAAGTTGAAAGGTCGAAATGAACTTTAAGTCCAAATCCCTAAAGAACAATCTTACCGACAGTTTCTCCATCACGTCATCACATGTTAAAATCGTAGTGGCACAAGTAAATTACGTATATAACTGTTAATAGAATTAAACTTATGGTTCAAAATTGTTTTAGATCATAATATAAGTTCAAACTCTAAATGTGTTGTTCTTGCAATTTTAAAATTCGTTTATCAAAGTTTGTGTCCGCATTTTTTCAAAATTCTCTTATTAAAATTTCTGTCTCCAACGTTGCACTTTTGGAGGGCAAGATGTCTAGCTGCAGCAACGGTAACATTATTATGTCTCGGTTCAGTCCCCCTTTTGGACACGTACATGCCTCTTGGGAATTGGAATAAGAAGTTCATGACCCAAACATATCCAAAATCACCTAAGCTAAACAAACCACTCCCATCACGGCGCCACCTATCTCAACTACTGCTTTTCAATTTACGCGAAGACTTTTCGCTTCCCCTTTTTCAAATTGGCTATTTAACTTTGGAACAATATTTTAAGATGTATTTTTTTTATCAAATTGATATGAGAAAAGTTGCAAATTATAGTACTTTTCATGTAGTTTTCAAATATATAAATTTTAATCTTAAAATATTAAGTTAATCTAATCCAATTTAACTTCAAAGTTTAGTTAATTTGACTCTCAAAAAGCAAAAATTGCCACATAAATTGAGATGAAGGAGTACATTATTAGGCAGTTTTTAAAAAAAAAAGTTGCGAGGGGGGAGGCAAAAAACAAAAGCTTCCTCTGACATCCAACGGCTAGTTTTCGCATGATAATTACAACTACTGTACAATAGATAATATACATTATTACTGTACAATAGATAAAAGTGGGAAATGAATTGACTTAAAATTTCAACTTTCAAGTCATTAAATATGTGACTTGAAAGTAGTTTGGACCATAGGTGGTCCAAGTCCGTCCATATATTCCTGGAAGTAACTCTTGAAGTAGAGGTGTCAAAATGGGTTGATCCGGCCCAATTCAATTCAATCTTAAAGGGTTAAAGCATTAAATGGTGCAGAAACTAATTGATCCTTTTATCGAAGGAGCTTTTAAAAAATGGCAACCCAGCTTTTAAAGTCAAGTGGTAGGACGCTAACCTTTAAGTTTTTTTTCCTTTTGAAATAGCATTTTAAGTGATTTTTGGTAATTAACAATTTAAACTTTTTATCCGAAATAGAATCATCTACCACCTATATTACACGAACTCATATTACATAAACAATATAAATTACTATTTTAGTTCACTAATTCAAGTCACGTCTGAAAGAAACTAAACATAATATAATTTCTAAGATTAAAACGTGTAACTCCAGTTTCTCATTTACTACTTTGTAGTAAGTACATTCTTTTTTTCATTACTTTTTATCTTTTTGTTTAATTTACTTATATTTAAAAAAAAAAATTATTATTTTTTCGCCTTCGGTCGCTCAACCCACCTTTAGCCTAACGCCAAGAGAACCTTATTCGTAGCCTCACTTATAAATGAACCAAAGAAATCTTAGCGGCAATTCGCAGGAATGCCCTTATTTTGGGGGTGGTCTTTAATTTTGCTCTTCGCCTAATACCATGAGTTTTGGGGTTTGAACCACGACTTAGTCAAAAAAAAAATCGCAAGGCATAGTTTTGAAGCAAAGTTAGGCTTCGGGCAGAGTTTTGCAAGCCAAAGATAGGCCTCAGGCATAGTTTTGCAAGCCAAAGTTAGGCCTCAAGCATAGTTTTGCAAGCCAAAGATAGGCCTCAGGCATAGTTTTGAATCCAAAGTAGGCAAAGATAGTTTTGCAAGCCATCTGGTATAGTTTGCGCAAGAACCATCGCAGCGTAGTTTTGCAAGTCAACTTTAGGCCTCAGGCATAGTTTTGCAAGCCATCAAGCATAGTCATAGTTTTGCAAGCCATCAGACATAGTTTGCCTTCAGGTGTAAGGCAAAGTTTGCAGGCAATCCGCACAACAAAAAAAATGAATCTTAGTTCAACCCTACTTAAATAAAGGGCTGGGTTGAGCTAGTCTCATGGGCCAAGCCCATTTTGACAACTCTACCTGGAAGGACGATACAATTTAACTTAGCTTTAATTTGTACTACTTTAGGTGAGGTTATATATTCACCGCGGTAAAAAACTTATCAACATTCAGTATTTATACTATGTTAATAATGAATACACCTTATGTGTTTTTGCATTTAGATATATTACAATCACTTAACTATAGCTAGTTAACTTACATTTTACCTCACTATTATACATAATTATAGTAAAATGATATGTGATTAACTCTTTTTTAATTTTTCCATCAACAACTAGCTAGTAGATGCTTCAGAGTATTAAAGTTGTACGTTGGGCAATCTAACATTCTGCCTATGGCAAGGTCGGGTCGAAATCATGGTCGAACATGGTACTTGCTTGATGGACTTAGTTAATAAATAAAGTTGTGTTTTTGCTATCAACTATAATTTTCTGCATGATGATAAAGCGGTTGATTCTTACCAAAATGTTGGTGGGATGGAAATAAATAATATAACAGTAGAAGATTCTATCTTATTGCATTCAGGAAAGTAAACAATATATCTCAACTCTCAAGTCTCAAACAATCGAATTTCCTTCGCCATTGATATATCATATACACAACCCAAAAGGGAAAACGAAAAAGAAATAGCTTTCCTCAAAAAAAAAACATAGGAGATCTATGCACTAAAAAGTTATATTTCTTCTCTCCTTTTCTATTCTGAATATATTACTAGTTCGGAAGTGAGCTAGCTACAAGTGTTCCAAGTCCAATCTCTTATAATAAGTAAAGAAGCCTGAACAGATCATATGGTCCTGGCAATGTACATGCCTTCTCCAATTATCATGGCTCTCAAATTTTACAAAACCATTGCATAGTCAGTAAGAAACAAAATCAGACAGGAAAAAAACTACTCTTTTGGGTGAACAAAGTAAACCTTTAGGTTGAATCCAATATCTGAAGGAAGTTAATTAAGTAATGGTACATTATAATCTTATTGTGATATATATGATTTTAGAATAACATCATCACGGCACTTCATTTAATAAAACGAAGGAGAATAGATAACTTTTCTCTGAAGGGCTGTCGGTTGAATGCATGCCTACCAACTTTTACGTCACTACATGATGATTGAACAGATTAAGCTATCTGTGAGCAAAAACAAAAATTATGATGATTAATAAATTACTAATCAATCATTGTCTTGTAATTAATTTTAGCGAGAATACTCAAATAAGAAATTGAAAGAAAAAGAGGACAAATTAAATATAATCTGATTGCCGTAGTGAAAGATTTAACAAGTGATTAATTGGGACCATAGCCATTTTTCCCAAAGACTAGATGGCTATGGCCCGCTTGCGCGCACGCCCAACACTTGACATAGCCAGACGATGATATATATAGTTGTGTTTAAATAATATATATATATATACTATGTCCAAAATACAATTAATATAACAATATAGTTTGCTTCCGTATCTAAAACTTTATTTTATTCGTGTTTGCTACGAAAATTTATTAATACTTTTTAAAAGAGAAGACTTGTTTAAAAGAAAATTATTTTCCTCTCTTTGAGATAAAATAATAGCAATATTTGAGCATTGATATTTTTAATTTTAATTCGATTAATTTAAAAGTGTAAAATACTTATTATTTTTTATCAAATTTTTATTTGGATAATTTTAATTCACATTATTAAATTAATTTTACATTTTAGTAAATATTTTTGGTTTAGCTCATTTTACTTGTCATGTTGTCTTTTGCATGATTTTTGAAGGAAACGTGAATTAGAATTATAATTTGACTAATTTATCTTATTCATTATTTGATCTTCATTTGATATTAATCTCTTTTCACATTTATTAGAGTAAGAATAAAAATAAAAAAGTAATTAAATTGTATCTTATTTTTTAAATATATATATTTTAAGTATATTTATTTTAGTAAACATAATAAATAAATGACATGACGGAATAAAGCAAATACAAACTTTAAATATTTTGAAGAAAAGTAATAATATAAGGTCCATATTTTTTGTTGTGCAATAATTTCATTTGCTCTCACTAATGGGTTAATATGCATGTGGCAATGAATCCACTATTATTGACTTGATGGGATACTTTGGGAATTACATGAATATTGTTTGCTTTTTTTTTTTTTTTTTTTTTAAATTTGTTTTTATTACATTGGGGTAGGGGAAGGGGAAATGGGGGGGGGGGGGGATTACACCGTGGGGATTCGAACTCTCACCAACAAGGTGAAAGTTCAGGTAGCCAACCAACTGAGCTACTAGATCCCTACATTGTTTGCTTTTTTAGTATATGGGTGCACAGTTTTTTTTTTTTTTTTTTTTTTGACGTTGCCTTTTTTTTTTAATATGGGTCCATTTTTTTTTCCATGAGTATTTTAAGTATGTTGCTGTACAATAATTTTATTTACTCCCACTAATGGGTTGATACGCATGTGGCATCATTATTGATTTAATTGTTTGATTTTCTAAGCATTTGTTTTTTAACATTGTTTGTTTCATTAATATGGGATTCACTTTTTTTTAAATATTGCTTGATTCTCGTTAATATGGGGTCCACTTTTTTTTTCCCGTGAGTTTGGATGTGGTGAGTTCCACTTTTTTCTTTTCTTTTTTTATTGCTCGGTGTTGTTTAGTATGGGGCCGAACCTTTTGGACATTATTAGTCTGCACTATTTTTATGCATATAATATATATATATATATATATATATATACACACACTATGTTCAAAACACGATTGATATAACATTATAATTTGTGCTCCGTATCTAAAACTTTATTATATTAGTGTTTGCTAAGAATACAAAGTCTGCACTTTTTTTTTTACATTGATTTTTTTTAAATATGGGATTAACTTTTTTTTTTTTTAATATATTGCTTGATTTTGTCAATATGGGATACTATGTTCAAAACACGATTAATATAACATTGTAGTTTCTGCTTCATATTTAAAATTTTATTATATTAGTGTTTGCTACGAATACGCATAGTGTTTAATATGGGGCCCACAATTTTTTCACATTTGTTAGAGTAAGGAAAAATGAAAAAGTAATTAAATTCTATCTTATTTTAATATATGAGTATTTTTAAGTATGTTGCTATACAATAATTTCATTTCTCCTACTAATGGGTTGATACGCATGTGGCACGAGTCTATCATTATTGATTTAATTGTTTGATTTTCAAGCATTTGTTTATTAACATTGTTTGTTTTATTAATATGGGATTCACTTTTTTTGTTCTAATATTGCTTTGGTTATGTTAATATAGGGTCCAATTTTTTGTTCCCGTGAGTTTGGATGTGGTGAGTTTCACTTTTTTCTCTTCCTTTTTTTTTATTGCTCGGTGTTATTTAGTATGGGGTTCACCCCTTTTTTTTTTTTTTTAAGGGACGACGGACGATGAAACGTAGGTCCTAAACCCATGCTTTATATAGTTTTTTTTTTATTTTTTATTTTATATTCCCTAGTGTTGTTTAGTATGGAGCCCGCCCTTTTGGACATTATTAATTTGCACTATTTTTATGCATATTACTATTATATATAAGAGGGAATGTGAGGACTTTTGTAGTCCTCACAATAATTTCCCAAATTTTTAAAAAAAAATTCATTAATTACTTTTATGTCCTAATTTTATTTATTTAAGTCAATTTTTTTGTTTTTTGTTTTAAAGTCTACTTTTCAAAAGCCTATCGAGCACTGGGACTTTTGTAGTCCTTACAATAATTTTTAAATTTTTTTAAAACTTTTTAATTAATTACTTTTAGGTCCTAATCTTATTTATTTATGTCAATTTTTTTGTTTTTTGTTTTTAAAGTCTACTTTTCAAAAGCTATCGAACCTCCTACCTCATTTTTCACGTTCTTTGATTTTCGATTGGTGCTCGATATCCGCATTTTGTTCAATTAATCCGTATAATTCGCACCGCATCGCGCCTATTCGGGGAGCGCTTCCTCCAAAGATTTTTTCTATATCCATGTTCGAACCCCTAATCCCTAATTAAGAGAGGAGCAACTCCATCCGTCGTACAAGTTAAATTATGTATTTGTCTTAAAAGTTCATTAACTATGTATAGATTATTTATTTAGAACTAAATAACTTTAAAATTAGGATACATAAGTTATAATGTCAAATTCGGTTCCAAATTTGATTTGAATTAAATAATTTTATCAAAATGGAAGTTAAAATATTAAAGGAGTGGAATGAAAATTTTGCTTTTATATAACTACCTACTGCGGACTACAACGGGTATATGGTTGTTGTTGTTGTTGTTGTACACTTGTACTAATACAAATTATATTTCTTTAGTTAAAATATCTCGCTTTATATGCTTCAGCGCCGCTAAGACGGCTCACATAACTAGTAACATATATATATATATATATATATATATATATATATATATATATATATATATATATATATACTATATTCAAAACATGATTTATATAACATTGTAATTTGTGATCCGTATCTAAAACTTTATTATATTAGTGTTTGCTAAGAATATAAAGTTTGCACTTTTTTTTTTGACACTGTTTATTTTTTTAATATGGGATTCACTTTTTTTTTTTTGTTTATATATTGCTTGATTTTGTCAATACGAGAAACTATGTTCAAAACACGATTAATATAACATTGTAGTTTGTGCTCCATATTTAAAACTTTATTATATCGTGTTTGCTATGAATACGCATGGTGTTTAATATGGGGCCCACATTTTTTTTTAATATTGTTTGTTTTTTATTATGAGATTCACTTTTTTTTAATATTGCTTAATTTTGTTAATATGGGGTCACTTTTTTTTTCCCCGAGTTTGGATGTGGAGTGTTCCAATTTTTTTTTAATACTTTGGTTGGTGTTTAATATGGGGCCCACAATTTTTTTTAATATTAGTTGTTGTTTAATATATATGGGGCCCGCAATTTTTTTTTGGTACAATTTTGTTTTAATTTTTTTTTTTAATTATGGGTTGTTTAATATGGAGCCAAAATATATATTTTTTTTTCATGGAGGGGCCCCACAACGGACGACGAAAAGGGAGCCCCAACCCATGATTTTAATTATGGGTTGTTTAATATGGAGCCAAAATATATATTTTTTTTTCATGGAGGGGCCCCACAACGGACGACGAAAAGGGAGCCCCAATCCATGCTTCTTATTAATAGTAGAAATAACAAGTGAGTACTGTGAGTATACAATATTATTTTATCTAAAAGCTTAGATTATTAGATAGATCATGTTATATTTACTTAATTAATTACATTATATTAAAAAAACTATTACGTTCGCTTCTTTTTTGGGATAGCAAATACGGGTGTAACATAAAAATTGATTTGCTAGCTACCCGAATTTGAGTAACTTAATGCTTCCCTGATTTGGAGTCACTGCCCTAGTGCATCTAAAAATAATTTATTTTTAAGAATGATATGTGTTCCTTTATATGTTAAACTAATATATAAAATAATAATAACACAAACAGGTTCAAATAAAAAGGAAAGAAAGGAGTATATATAATAAGAGAAAAAGTGACATTATATGTACGTAACGCATGAAATGCAGTCATGAGCCAATAAATATACTGAGTAGTGAGTAGTGAATCAAGCATATCTTAGATAGTTTCTTCCGGACCTTAACAAAAAATATATTAGAGAGGGACATATCAGTCATGCATGGAACATGTACAAATTAAACGAGATCTTGGGTGTGTTTGGTAAGAAGGAAAATGTTTCTTTAGAAAATATTTTTATTTTTCAGGAAATTGAGTGGATTTCTTATTATTTTCTTGTGTTCGGTATAAAAGCAAAAAAAATATTATCTCTGCCCCATTATTGATGCTGAAATAGATTTTTTTAGTGATCCTGAATATCTGAATTTGCCTAAACGCATATGTTCCTTCCGTTCGATTCTCTCGAAACCAAATATTCTACAAGTTGCTAGAGTTCAATAAAGTATAATTTATGAAGCCAAGGAACTAATGCTGCCTCAAGCGTGGCAATATTACGCTCAACTGATTGTATGTGTGTGAATAAAATGAAAAAGAAAAAATTTCGGAAACGCAAAATTCTTCTTAAAATACGGTGTGATCAAGATTCTATTTGATGACGAATCAAATGAAACAAGAATTTTTTTAGTAATTTTTTTGTTTTAAGTTTATATTTGTGTTACCTGTGTGTGTTTGTTATTGTTGTATCAAGATTAGAAATCAATAAACAAAATTAAACAACTGCATGCTTTAATAATCAAATATACAAAGGGGGTCTGAAGTAATTAGAGGCCAAATAGATGTTAATCGAACTAGGATATTTGGTTAACAGAAATTCTCTCTAAACTGATAAAAAGGACAGCATGAATCTGTCCCTCCAATATTATTATGTTGGGTGCGCGAACAAAGTACCACATTAGTAGCTGAAAAGAAAAAAAAAGTTACTCCCTTCGTCCCATAATAAGTGTCACCTTAGTCAAAAACACACATATTAAAAAACCAATAATGCAATGTGAAGTTTACCAAATTACCCTTATATAATAAAAATAAATTACTTTCACCTTTTGATTAGAGCATGCACAAGAAGTAAACCTTTTGACATTGGGAATCCCACAATACCAAAGTTACTACGCTTTTTCCAATCATCATTTAGATGTTACTTTATTATCTAAGAATTGAAAAAACTAGTCAATTTACGCCTTTTTCACAGCGACACTTAGTATAACAAAAAATTTATAAGTACACTTATTATGGGACGGAGGGAGTACATATAAGGTGTTGAATATTCTTAATGATGTGAGGCATTTTGGGAAAATCGCGCGGGATTGGCTCAAAGCGGACAATATGTTAAGAGTATCTTTGGGCCATTTTAGTAAACCAACAACTCGCATCGTAGCCAATGGTTTGGCGGGACGAGTTAAGATGGCGGAGTGTGGTGTGGGGCCCGACTTAGTGGCTTTGCTCGTACGTATGGGTTCTGGCTTACAACCTTACCCGTAGGCTTAAGACGCATACATATCCTTTAGGCTTCCGTGACCGTAAATACTCTGACGATGTGAGTGGCACACGGACATGTTGAATCTCTGACCCGTGAATTATGGTAATTAGCCATGTGGAACGTAGTTCGAGAAGAAGATTGTTGGGTATGCGAATAAAGTACCACATTGGTAGCTGGAAAAAAAAATTACTCATAAGGTGTTGGATACTCTTAATGATGTGAGGCCTTTTGAAAAAACCGTGCAAGCTTGGCCCAAAGCGGACAATATCACACCATGTTAAAAGTATTTTTGGGTCATTTTAGCCCAACCTATTATACTTAAAACCAGGGGCGGATCCACCCTTTGGGGGTGGGGTGGCATGGCACCCCCTAAATTAATAATTTTTTTATATACTTATGTTGTAATTTGCTTAAATTAGGTTAATTATTTGATCCCGCCACCCCGATTAAATTAGACAAAGGTGCCGTATTTGGTAGACACAATTTTGAATCTATCTTCAACATTTTTCGACTCCCGTTTTTCTTTGTGCTTTTTACTTCCTTTTGTACCAGAATTCCCTTTCGGCTCTCCTAATTTTCTATTTATCTTTATTATTTATATTGCCTTTCCTCATTTTATTATTTTATCCGTGATCTCTAGTGAGAACACACAAATAAAAACTTCAAAATCCCTTAAATTAAGCATTTCTCTTAATCTAAATATGTGAGTATTTAAATTGAAAAACTTGGTCTCAATGGAATTTTGGATTGAGATCAAAATTCAATTTTTTTTAATTATTATTTCTATTGTTTATTACTCCCTCCGTCCATGTTTACTTATGTATATATGACTTGGGACACTCTTAATAAGCAATAAATAAAATGAGAAATGAATTGGAATACTTAATAATAAGGGTAAAATAGGTATAAAATGGTAAATTATGTCTTGATTTTTCAAACTATATAACTTACATGTAAAAGTGGACATATATTTTTAGTCTAATGGACAAATAAAATGGATGGAGGGAGTGTATTATAAAAATTTATGCTATTCTATAATTATTAAATTCAATTTAAATCACTTTGCTACTTAAATTGTGATGGAAATTTCGTAAGCACTTTCGCTTTAGAAAAAATATGAAATTTATGATTTATTTTTGAGAACTTGTAGTTTATCTAATTCTACATTTACTTATGGGGTGTATTTACCTATTGAAGAGTTTTTTTATTATTATTTTTTTTATTTTGATTGGTATAATTCCCTTATTGAAGATGTTATTTTACTTGTGCAAATTCATTTTTAATATATAAGAGATGCAAGTCCCTTGGTGAAAATGTTGATTTTAATTTTGTTGTTAATGGGTGCAATTCCTTGTTTAAGATGCTAATTATGTTCGTTTCGATTTTTGAGATGTAATTTCATATTTACAAATAAAAAAAAAAAAAACTTATTAAGTTAACTCGAATAAACTAAAAAGAGATGGACCCGACACAAATACACGTTCCTAACAAGATGTACATTGAAAAAATTATAAGACCCACCGCCTTCAAATCCTGCATCCGCCTCCGCTTTCCACAATCACAGCATTTGTATAATTTTATATAGATCAAATGGGAAGCATCTCCAAATATACTCAAAATATATAATACCTACTTCCACTTTAACACTCTTTTGTTTGAAAGAATTAAAAGAGAACGTTCTATCTTTCAAGTTGCTGCTTTATATCCGATTGATACAATATTCCATTCTCAATAAACTCTTTTCTCTCTTTAATCTCCCTAAAACAAAATCCTTCTCTTCGATTCAGTTGTTTTTTTTTTCATTTATTATTTTAATTCTATTCACAAATAGAGCTGCCACCTACTGGAAGATTTGGACAAGATAAGATTTAATCGTGTTTACAGTAATACTAGTTTGAAGTACATTTGGGGTGTTATTGTATTACAGGGGGATTTAAATCACCTTTATAATTAAAACTAATTAAAGTCATGTACCAATTATAATGATGAAAAAACAAGAAACATAAAGTAAAGAGATAGTGATAGCACAAGGAAGGCATGATTCCATTAAAAGTTGAATCTCAAACTTCAAAAAAAATCAAGAAGATGTTTATTTTGGAAGAGAGCCCAATATCAGATCCAAGAATCATAGTGAATAACGGGCTAAGTGCTAATATATTTTTTGCCCGATTCCCTTGTTCGGCATTTTTTTTTTTTTTTTAATCTTCTTTGTTTTTTTCGCTGGACATGATTTGCTTATTCGAAATTTCTGTTAGGATAAAAAAACAACGCAGAGGTAAGTTTACCAAAAAAAAAAAAAAAAAAAAAAAAAAAAAACCGCGAAAACATTTTTCGTGGTGCCAAACACACCCTTAAAAAAATTGCCTTAAGGCGATTTTTCATGAGTCAAGCCAAGCCTTGCGAGATTTTTTTTTTTATTTTATTCCTTTTTTAATTACTAATTCGTAAACAAGTGAAAAAAGGAGATTCACAAATTAACCGTTACCAACCACCTAATTATGAGGGGGGAAATTAAAGATCACCGCCTTTAAACAATTCATGTCAAAAAAATGCTTATGAATCAAGTCCAAGTCTAAATGGAAAAAGATTGGGGTCACATGGTCCTCAACATCCCCAAAGCCTAAGAATAGCAAGATGAGCTAATCAATGACAAATTCAAGACAAAAATAAAATTAAATCTCCAACCAATGCTTCTTTTTCTTCCCATTTTATAACTATTTTTTCTATATTTACAAATCGTAAACCAGTTTTTATTGTATTCACTTATATTTTGCGTTTTTGAAATATCAAAAACCCCACAAAATTCAAATCCAATATCTACCCTTGTCGCGTTTTTGAAATACATTGAAATACAAAATTCAAGAAGGGTATGAGAAAGAAGAGATCTTTCCTTTTTCATTTTAAATGGTAAGTCAAATTAAATCAACCATGTATCAGTTAACTTTGAAGTTCCATAACAACCCACATGTTCTCTCTCCAAATTACTCGGGTGATTTTAGAAATACTTCCAACTTAAAAAAATATACTTCAATACAATGAAATATGGTTGATTGTTTAAGAAATATAAAATTGTGTTTGCATATATACATTGGTTGCCTGAGTATTTATTTCATAAATTAGAAATACATTGTCCACAGCCTTATATCGAACTAGCGCCGGCTCTAGACTATTGGTGTTTAGGACCGAAACATTTTATCAAACAGGTTTGAAACAGGGAAGAAAGCTTGGACTAAAGTGATTGAGAGGAGATTCAACAATTATTAACGAAAAACAGAGTGATTGGTTGTGTTGATAAGAGGGATGATGTGCTTAAAGAGGCACTTTTGCAGTATATCATGGCATTTCCAGTTGCCTTGAAGGTATATATGTTGGTTTAGTTAATCAATTTGGTTCACTATAGTTTTTGTTGTATATATTGTACTATACATTTTTATTTTGTGGGCTTAAATTATGTTCAATTATTATTGCTATGGATTATCAAAGAAAATCCCTGCACTCCGAGATTGGACAGAATCTCCAACTTCCACACTGTTTGTTATGGAGGAAAATTTGGTTGGTCAAAAAGTTAACAACTTTAAAACATCTCTTTTTCATCAAAGTTCTTATAAATGAGGAAAATGACTTCCCTAGTGGAACTAAGGAAAACGAGTTCATATTAAAGAAATTCCAGAAAAAAATGTCTCTCTCCCCAAGTTAGGAAAACACCCCAGCCCCATAGCCCCCAATTGAACAAGAGTCCCACATACCCTTAACCCCCATCCTCGTAGTGTTTGCCTAGATTATATACAAATGCTTTTGAGACAATATGTTATGCTTACTTACCAAACACCAGAAATTAAGTAAGGAAACCACTTATTCTCCAGGAAAATATTTTTCAAGAAAACATTTTCTGTGGAAAATATTTTCCTTCACACCAAACACACCCATAGACGGAGAACTTGGTATTTCTGCAACTAGTTCTGTCACAGAAAAAAGGGGGGAAAAGACGAGAGAATAGAACTCACTACTTAGGGTATATTTCTATTTATAAGTGAAAGTAGGAATAATCTGCTGTCTGCTGGCTAATGCAATGATCAGATGTTGAGGCCCAAATCTCAATACACAAATTTTGGAATGTCTTAAAAACGGCAGATATGAAATATATCCGTAAACTACAAATGAATCTTGCCAGTGGCTTACAGGGCTAAGTCAATTATTTTCAAACTCCCAATGGCCTTTGTCTAGGCTTCATCAAAATCCCTATTCCTATGTATATTCTTCCTTGTTTAAGCTTAGAGAAATGATTTAACCTTTTCTGTCCATTCTTCGATCATCAACTAAAAGGAAGTTTTTCAGAACTGCATTAATAGGCTTATATCACAGTATTCTTATTGAGGTTTAACTGAAATGACCTTAAAATGATAGAAGCTTTAAATCCTTATTTTACATTTTAAACCTGAGCGGTTGGTACTTCGATCTCATTGTTAACTGATACATTAATAAGTCGTATTGTACATGCACGGATTACTCACAAGCAAAATACATTTTCTATGATAAGCAAAGGGATAATGCTCCTTGCCTTTTGCATTGTATTAAACACTAAGATTACACTACTTCTATGCAGTGCCACATTCTATATGGCTCAGATATGGCTAGTGATCTCAAAAACTTACTTGAGGCTGATGATCTAGCAGTAGTTCTCAGTTCTAAGCATCGCCCTCGTTGCATCATTGGATTCATCTCTCAGAGCCTTCAGTCGTTAAACTTGGATGGGACGAAACGGAGTCAGCTGGTAATTATTCTTCAAGGGGATAATACTTTTTTTATGCAGCAGAAAATTCTCCCAGGGCTACATCTTTTGCTTCTGTTTCAAATACATCTTTTGCTTCTGTTTCAAACTTTTTCCTTTTGGCCTATTAGAAGAAAAATATTTTTATCTTTATTTTTATCAAATTCCTTTTCTTGATGGATCATTGGATTGTGGAAGAAAAATATTCAACCATAATCAAAAAAGTGTTTGTGATTGTTCCAAAAGAAATGAAACAAAAGATATGGTAGAGCTAGGACAGTTATTATGAAAAAAACCCAATGCTAGATGCAAAGGCGCATAATAGATCGTAAAAACATCATGTGTCCCGTAAAAAAACCGGTTGTTGATTTATTTATTTTTCCTTCTTCCATAACCGGCTTTTGAGAAGGAAGAGATAAGAGGGCCCTATGGAGAATGTGGTCAGAAATCACTTTCATTACATCGATGTGGATTGCCTCGTGAAATAGCAATAGAACTTTTCCAGACATTTTTAATTTTTATTAGACAACACCTTGCTTTTCCACATAGGAGTTGCTAAGAGTAAAATTCAAGAAAAAGAGCCGATTGTATGGGAAATCCTTCAAGAAGTTATGCAGGGACATCCTGTATTGCTGAATAGAGCGCCCACTCCGCATAGATTAGGCATACAGGCATTCCAGGCTGTTTTAGTGGAGGGGCAATTACCTTTTTGGACCACTCTAAAAAGTAATAGCCAGCAAATGTATTGTAATGTATATTAAGTACAAAACATACTTATAATATACATATTGTATACACAAATATATATTACGCTTGTCATACATAAGCAGTGTATATGTTTTGTATAGTTTGGCTAGCGTCCGTAATTAATTTCGGCCGATGGCCCAAAAATGAAAAAAGCCCCTTTTGGTAATCAACTGATCTTTTAAGTTCCTGTAAGAAGGAGCTTCACTTGCTATGCTCATTGATTTCATCACTTGCAGAATGCTCTTAAGATTTAAACCTTATGAATAGTCTCCAATGACTTATGGTTTTAAAAAGTGCAGGAGTCGAAGATTTCTTGTTTCCACGAAGGTATTGGTGTATGTGAACAACTCGTGGGCATTCCTATTCCTCTTTCATACACTCGGCTGACGTCAAGGTTCTTGGTCCTTTGGCATCTCACTCTTCCTATAATACTTTGGGATGATTGCCACTGGATTGTGGTTCCGGCAACTTTCATAAGTGCTGCTTCCTTATTCTGTATTGAAGAGGTCAGATTTCATTTTCTTCTCCTCATTTTGTGATTTTGCCAAGTTCTCCATTTATAGTTAACCAGAAGACAAAACTTTCTTATTTAATTACTTTGTGCAGTAGAGATCGATTTGTTTGAAGGCAAAGCTCTATTAAAATGACCCGCAAGGGTGATGAACAAAGAGCATGGGACTTTCATAATGGAGGCAATATTCGAAACCACGTCCTACTGCAATTAGATTTGCCTTCCGGGTCATCTAAAGATTTTTACGGGCTTGCCTAGTGCGGTTACCTCTCTTTTTTTGGTTTGCGACCATTGCCATTTTGTTTGCCATTTGATCATTAGGGTTCTCAAAAAAAAAAAAAAAAAAAAAAAAAAAAAAAAAGCTCTATTAAAATGTTATTGACTTTGCCTGCCATACTATTCAGTATTGTTGAGAACATAATTAAATAATAAAAGTGTGAATCTCTCTAACAACTTAAGCTTTTAGATGAAATATTCACACACTTCAAATGATCCTCCTCTCTCTCTTAAGTGCCATGCCATGTCAAATCTGACCATCACCCATCAAAAAGAATTTTCACTTGCTTGGGCAATGAAAAAAGAATCAAGCCCGCACGTGATGGGGCGTGCGGAGAATATAATTAATTAATAGAAGTGTGAACTAACAGCTTAAGCTTTTAAATGAGAGTGATACACACTTCAACATATATGATAGCTCAAGAAAAAAATTAAAAACGAACATATTATTGTTTCTCTCAAGTTTCAATAGGTGGGGTTTTCAAGCTAACATCATCTTGAATTTAAACAAAGTATCTGATAAATGGTGTGAGGCTCCAAGGTTCATTATACTGTGACACTGATTTTCTATTCGATGTCCACCCCCCTACCCCAAAGAAAAAGAGAAAGGAATAAAAAACAACTAATAACAAAAATAAAGAGGAGAGAAACACAGTGGAAGGGTTCTTGTTTGATTGGAGAGTTGGTGCTGTCCTACACAGAGGTCTCATTTGGTTATTAGCTCTCTGGATGAGGAGTGTAGAGAATGGCTAATAATATCAGGTTAATTCATATTTGACAAAAAGCGGATGTCCATTTTTTGCAGGTTGGTGTCCTTATTGAGGAGCCATTTCCAATGCTTGCACTTGATGAGCTCTGTCAGCGTGTTTGCGACAACATTCAGGAAGCAATGGCAAACGAAAAGCAGATTCAAGAAAGATTAAACACCAAACGAAAGAGACGTTTTAGTGAACATTCTACAAATGGTTGGCCAACTCCATAGGATGATTCGGAACTACGGCTTAAACAAAAGACTGAAGTCTTGTCTATCATGACTTCAGCTACTGTACAGAAAGAGAGTGTAACATACATGAATGTTTCCACACCTGGGGAAAACAAGGGAAGACTTATTTCTATTTCCATGTGTAAATATATAGTTGAAAGTATTTGTTCTAGAAAAAAAAAAACGCATTGAGTTCAACTTCTAAATTCAGTGACTTCAAAATTGGATTACAGAATTCCTCCACATGTACAAAAGTATATATGATCTCATGTACTCTTGGAAATATAGCAGAAGAGACATGAATGAGGAAACAATTTTCTCAGTTAGTCTATTAATCGCGATCCCTCCTTTGGAGGAAGATTGTAGTTCTGAGAATAAATATTGCGTCGATATGATAGCTACCTGTCTCCTACTATTGGCAGTAGCCTAAAGTCATCCTTCATATGATAACCATTTGCACAAATTAGATCACCATAAGTTATAATATCTTAAGTATCCTCCCAGAAGAATGCTCCCTTGAGAAATGCTTGAAATGTCATGTTCTTCAGCCTTAGATGGAAGTGAAGATCTTGAAAATGTTGGCGATACAGTATGAAGAAGTTATTTGGCCCCCTAACTTTAAATGAAAGAACACAATTCTTCTTTGGAAGGTAGATAGAATAAACAATAACTACATGATGTTCTTGTAGCAATTTCGATTAGTATCCACCACAATGACGCAGCTAGAATTTTACTAAAGTGATCCTAAATATAAAAAAGTAAACATATATGAAAGAAGCCAAGGGGATTCAACACCTATTTACTATTTATATAAACATAAAAGATAATTTTGACCTTATATATACATTGTAATTGTTCAACAAAGGGGGTTGGACAGACCCTCTTCCGATACCCTAGCTCCGCCCATGTCCGCCAGACTCCATGACTTCCTCTCCTAGCTCATATGAGAAATGATTATCAACTAATGTAGGAGTACATGTAGTATAAAAAAGTTATATTAAGAAAATCAGAAATCAACTGATACAGTAATTTAGTCCAGAAGTAAACAACAAATCTTTTGTCAAAAAATAAAAAGAATGTGCAGAAAGTAAAACAATAAAACAGTGTCTGAGCCCGGGTTCGAACCGGGGACCTCTAGTGTGTGAGACTAGCGTGATAACCGACTACACCACCCAGACTTGGTTGACACTCTTTTCTTAATATTATTAGTTATAGACAAAGTAAACAAATCACGAGAAGGATGAAATTGGAACAGTTCAAATTTTTGCACCAAAACAAGGGGGACAAATAAAGAAACTTCCCAAAATTCTGTTTTTTCAAAAATCAGAAACTGTAGTAAAATGAGTTATCACATGGTAAAAATCAGTGATTGGTTATTAAATTTTCAAAATTAAGTTGGAGTTGGATTGAAAAGTGCTCCAAACATGTTTTCGAACTCCATCTTAGAAAATTTTAAATAAAGTGATCTCTTCTCTAACAAAACACAACTCCATCTTCGACTCCAACTCCAACTTTACATTTACGAAGTTGGAGTTGTAGTTGGTTACATTTTTTGTAAAGAATAATTGAAATAATGTTCATACTTGAATGTACTTAAATACAATTTCCTATGTGAAAGTGAGTTGGAAATCAGGTTAGTTTTCCAAATTAGAAATACAACTGAAAGTTGAAAATTAAAATTTAGACTACTTACACTAATTTTTAAATAAGTGAAAAAGCTATTCCAAAATAGATAAAAATAAATGGAGATATTATGTGATTTATTAGTATTCTAAATCTTAGTTGGTATTCAAAATATCCGATTCAAATAGACAAATTAAACAAATTGATTGATAAATAATACATTTCCAATAAGAAAAAAAATCAAGACAAAATTAATAATAATAAAAAAACACTTTATTTCGACTATAAAACAATCACTTTATAATACTCCCTCCGGATCAAAAAAAGAGTCCACTTAGCCATTTACACACCCCTTAAGAAAATACTAATTCCTAGACAAAAATAAATAATTTGACTAAACTACCCCTAATTAAATAGGCACTGAATTTGATCATATAACACCATATTTGAAATATGGAAAAACAAGTTAATTCTTTCTTGATTTGCTAGTGGACTCTTTTTTTGATAAAAAAAAAAAAAGGCTAAGTGGACTCTTTTTTTTATCCGAAGGGAGTACTTAGTAAGAAAAATGAAAAATGTCAATATAATATTTTGTGACAAATGGTCCTTAGTATCCTAACAATTTGATAACCAACCTATAAACTTGTTTGTTTTTCGTAAAGAACTTGTCCCCTTAGGCCTCATTTGTTTGCACTTATCGAGGTCCGAATCCGAGTGGCTCGTACCTTAAGCCATTAAGTGCATTTGTTTACATTAAGATCTAAGCACTTATTGGGTCTGAATAGGTCTTAATCATTAAGATCTTGAACCAAGTCTTAATATCATTAAGAGGTATTTTTATATAGAACTTTTTTATCACTAGCTCCAACCCCAACCCCAACCCCAACCCTCCACCTCAACCCCAACCTTTACTCGCTCTTCACTCCAACCCCCACCCCACCACCCAACCTCTCCCTCCACTCCAACCCCCACCCCAACCACCAACCCCAATCCTTCCGCCACACCCCCACCCCCACACCACCACCAATCCCCGCCCCCACCTCCCTCACCAACCCCACCATCAACCCCTACCCCACACCACCCACCCCCACTCCCCACTACCCCCCATTTCCCACCACCAACCCCACCCCCACTACCTCCCATCCCTCACCCCAACCACCCACCACCCACTCACCTCTCCACCCCCACTCACCACCCACCACGCCTACAAAACATCTCTACCATTACCAGTGAGCATAAATGTTTCATTTTTTTTTATTAAATTTGTATTTATTTTCTACCATTTAGTAACTTTTTAATTTGAATTGTATATTTATTATGTTTAAATAAATACATTATGCATATTCAGATATTGAAACACAAACAGTCTTAATCATTCAGTGTTCAGACCTAGTAGACAACATCTTAATTTGGGTCCATAGTGGCACATGCTGTGTAACCAGGCTGTTTTTGCTTACTTTTTTTGCGCTAATGGATTTCTAATTATACGTACTAAAGTTTGTAGTAGTCTTTTAGTTTGGGTTACGCGGTGAGGTGAATTGGTAATGAAACTAAAGATCGTTGATCTAAATTATGTAACTAGTTTGGGTGAATTAATCCTTACCTTCAGCTACAAGTTTTTTTTTTTAAAAAGTATCTAAAAACATTAAATAAAGGGTAAAGGCATAAAACCCCCTCAAACTTGCCCCGAAATATCAGTGACACACTTATACTCTGCGGGGGTCCGATGACCCCCCTATACTATTTTAAACTGGAATATATATCCTTGAGTGATGATGTGGCACATCAAGTGTGCTCACTTTCTTATAGGCGTGTGTGAGGCAAAAAAAATAGTCAAAATTGATTGATGGTACAAAATGTCAATTTTGATTGAACACTATATTAATTAATTTGATTTAATCGATATTTCCCTCCTCTTTAACCCCTTCCCTCTCGTTTCACCTTTCGTAGCTCAAATTATGGCAAACAAATAGTCGACCGCCCCTCCAAGAACTTCTTCTTCTCCTTTTTTCATTATTTTCACCTGCAATATTCTTTTTCATTTCCAGCACCTGCAAAATCTCCCCCCAAAAAACACACAACATATACAAAAGAAAAAAGGGAACCCTCTCAATTTCTTCAACTTACCAGACAATTCTGAGCACCTTCCTCATCATTTCTCAAGATCTTATATATTATAATAATATAATACAAAGTTTAACTAAGTGGACATTTTGCTCTTAAATTTCATTCATCATTAAAATTTAATCTAATTTGCATACCTGGGCTTATCACTAAAATTAAATTATGGAGATTGAAAGGAAAAATCAAGATGAATTGACATCTCAGATGTTACAGATATCATTAGTGTGTGCAAATTTATGATTTGTATGAGGTCTTCAAATGAGTTATCTCCTCCAACCATGCCAGCCGAGAAAGAAGATGATAGATGGACCTGCTATTTAGTTGAACTTTTAAGAGATTAGTTTGTAATTGTTCTTTTTCTTTTCTGTTGTTAGAAAAATAAGAAGATGAGAGGTTATGTTGATTTAATCATTTGGTAGGGTTTGAAGGAGATGGTGGAAGAAGAAAGAAAGAAAGAAAGAAAGAAAGGGAGGAAGTATTAAAAAAAGTGAAAAATAAAATAAAATAGGCGTGTGAAATACAATGCACTATGAAGATTTGGGTATGTCATTTTAAGGGTGTCTATATTCCAATTTAATAGTTTAGGGGGTCATAGACCTCGCAAAGTATAAGTGCGTCACGATATTCCCACAAGCTTTCAGAGTTGTTTTTTTGCATTTTCCCTTTAATAAACGATAAGGCAATGGTTGGAGTAATTTCTAAAATCTTTTTCAACTCTTCGAATACCCTTAAAATCTGACATATTACATTATAAATTTTGCAATACTAGTACACCTACTAACTATAGAATGGAAATGGATATGTGAACAAGTATATCTACTTCACAAAATGATAGCCATCTTCCGTTTTTCATAGTTACTTTACTCTTTTCCTTCCGTTATCAATAAATCTTTGTTCAAGCAAAAATAAAATGACAGAAAAGATTTAAAATTGTATTTATTCATAAATTTTTATCTAAATAATTAGCAATTGATTGAGGCAGTTGTAACCTTATCTTCTTACAAATATAATAAACATGATTTCTTCGGTTCTATTTTCTTCATCTTTTCGCGTCTTCAATCTACGGATAACCGAAAGAAAAATCGAGGCCAAATAAAAGAAACCCGTGCACTTTTATTAATCAAATAAATGGAAGTTGTCCATTCTTTACCATGAAAATAAGCAAAATCTCTTACATCAATTTAAATTACAATTGGAAAGAATCAGTTACACTTGTCTTGACATTGAAAATTAAATGAAAAAAAAAAAATGATGATACAATTAAAAATCAACAAAAAATGATAAAGAAAAGAATCACTGATTAATTAATTCACAACTCCTGCAGTTCTTCCTGATCTCTCCCTGCATGCCACTCATAACCTCTATGGATCCCATTTTCACCATCGCAGCTACAAAATTACGAGCCCAATTTGCACCATGAATCGCGTTACTCCTTACCATCCTAGCCGTTGAAGGACTACTCCATAGCGTCTGATCCGAGGTTAACAATCCCCTATTATTCTTCAAATTGACATAGTACTTATTGTCCAACCTGTTTGGTGTAACAACATCAAGTGGAACAGTTGGATCAACCCCTGAGTTAGAAGGATTCGGACATCTCTTCCTCAATTGTTTTGCTAATCTAGGATCCATTGTGGGATCTTGCGGGTGAGTAGAATTGAAAGAGTAAAGTCTATCGGCAAAGGAAGAACAATGAGTTCTTCCAATAGAATGTGCCCAGAAAGTGACCATTTCATCTAAAGAAAGTCCTTTTTTCGCGAAATTTTCTTCAAGCTCTCTAGCATTTAAGGTGAATGGTGGAAGGTGTTCGTTTGGTTCATCTTTAATGGATACTCTTCCGTCTCGACGACCTGCTGGTATTGAATATCTAATGCCTCCAAGCTTAAATGCACTATCTCTTGCAGCAAATGCAATTATATCTGAGCAAGAAACTGTTTGTGGGCAAATTGATTCTAGTTCAGCTTTTGCTTCGTCGATCACTTCCATAGCTTCGTAAGCTCGGATTGTTTGCTGGATGGTCTTTTTCTGCTGGATTCTCTGGGGTTGAATCCAAAAGGATTGAGGCATCACATCCCTGAATTATATAAAATTTGAAGTTAGATTGTTAGTTGAACCAACCTTTTACTAAGTCTAAACGCCATTTCTTTTTCTTCAAAAATTGGCAAAAGGAATAAATAAAAAAGCCATACAAATATATGCTCCCTCCATTCCAATTTATGTGAGGGGTTTGGAGCACGAGGGTCAAAATACTTAATTTTGACTATGAACTAATCGTATATACCTTCAATATTTTCAAAATAAAATTTATACTATAAAAGCGACACGAAAATACTATCAACATAGGCACATATATTGCTAATGACAAAAAAGGAGTTTGAGAAATCAGTTAACAAAAGAATTGTTTGACGTTTTAAACAGTAACACATTCACATAATTTGAGACTGTTGAGGGAGTAAATAACTGACAAGAACATACCTAACAAAACAGTCATGGAAATGCATCCTGATGATGCCAGCGTTAAGGCCAGGGTTACGAGACACAGCTTTGTTCACTGCTTTTCTCACAATGGCTTCTGCATGTGGACAACTTGAATGGTAGTAACCAACTTAAAGAGATGCAAATGAAGCATTTGCCAATGTTAAAACAGTGAAAAATAAGATCAATAAAGTTGACAATTTAGCTCCGTCACTCTTCATCATCCAAAGAGGGATTTGAAAAGATTATTTTACTGAGTTGATAATCAGTGGAGTGATAGTTTCTTAATTGCTAGTTAAGGAAATGGAGAACTTAGAATGTACTGATGAAGTGTTAAAGAGATGGATACAGTATTTATAGGAAAGAAATAGAAGCAAAAGTCTTTGATTTTAATTGGTAAAGATAGCTAGCTAGCTAACGCGTAATTAACAGAGCGACTGCTTCTTAATTAGAGATGGCAGCTTCAACTTCAAGCCTTCAAAATAATTCTTTAATTAAGTTTTGAAGTATTCTTAAAGTGGGGACTGGGAAATGGTCTCTATTCCAGGCTAATCATTTTTAATCTCTTCGATCTTTAAACAAAGTTTGAACTTAAGTTTTACCCAATAATTTAAAAAAAAAAAAAATACTCGCTAATTAAATTATCTCCTAACTCCGATAGATAACGGATACATAGTGTAAATATTTAACACTCTCTCTCTCGCTTCAATTTATACGTCATAATTTTCTTGTTAATTCGCTTTTGGAAAATAATGTCATACCTATTGTAGAAATAATTTAATTTAAATTTTGTCATTTTATCCTTAATAAAGAGCAATTTATAACCATCAAATATTTATTACTACTACCCTCCGCTCACTTTTACTTTGCCTACTGCGGACTTTTCATAGCCTCCTTAAGAATAATAAACGGGGTTATATAATTTACCAAGATACACAAATGTGCATATTTTTTAATGAACTTGAAAAATAATTAAATGAGAATTAATACTATGAAACATGATTAAATGAAATCAGTTTTCTCGATACGCTAAAAGAATAAGAAAAGAGAAACGATTCCATAGTATCACTTACGTTAGCATAAAACGGATAAGTACGAAAACCATAAATTTTAAGTCCGCGCCTAATCAAACACCGCTATATAATTGAATTTGGATGGACTTAGTACTAACATTTGTTAAGCGACCCCAAGTGGCCTCATTGTATAAGTGAATAACAGGTAACCCCAAGTGGCCTCATTGTATAAGTGAATAACAGGTAAACTCCATATTAAAAAAAATATCTTTGTTTGCTCATTTGGATGGAATGCCGAGAATGCCCTCAAATACGGAGGTACTTCTAGGAAACAGGCATTACGTTCCCTTAAATACATGTATTTACCATTTGCCTCTAATATAGACTATACATTTCTGTCAGTATTATTGAATTGTTTTAACTAAGCCAAGGCACCTCTAAGAACCAACAATCAAAAAGAAGAAAAAAGATAGAAAAATGCAAGAAAGGCAATTAATTTATTGTTGGTTGTATTTGTATTTTTACGACCGTGTGTTAGGTCTCTATTAACGAGTAAGAACAATATAAATCATTCAGTACAGCCTACAGGCTGTTCAAGTTAAGTAACTGACCTGCAGCTTTACACTAGTGGGGGCAGTTTTTAATACTCCTATACGTAAAGTCTGGATTAAGCAAACAATTTTTTTGATTTTTGTAACAATTTAGGTGAACCCACTCCATTGACCTAATATGAAAAAAAGCCAGCACTTAAATATTTCTACTTCTTTTTTTTCGTTTCTCTAAATCAGATTTTAAACAT
>NW_026714089.1:0-25029 GCF_029784015.1 Lycium ferocissimum | reverse complement strand
AGTTGGTTTATAATGTTGCATGTTGATATTGACCGTCCTCTAAAATTTACATGAGCCGTGTGTTGTAGGCTTTAATAGAGTCATGTTTAATCTTCTTGTACATGTATTGGAAGTGGATTGAATGTGTTGTTGTATGGGTAAATGGGTGAAAACTATGAAGTTGTTGGAGTAATGTGGAAACCGTGTAAGGGGGACTGTTTTAGGGGGATTGTAGATCGTTTTGTGCCAAGTTTTAATTGTTGTTGTTATGGACATTATGGTATATTGTATGCATATGGAATATATGAAATGAGGTGTGAAGAAATGTGTTATATCCCGCATTTTGTGCAATCGGATAATTCAAGACAATTGCGGGAGGATGGCAAGCAAGACCCTATTTTTATTTTGTTAAGCATATGAATGGCTTATGAAGCATTTAGAAGCGGAATTATTAAGAAAGGCCAAGGGCATAAAGGAAAATTCGCAATATGTCTCGTGGAATTATGGAGGAAGACGAAGGGTAAATTTGAAATTTGGAAAATAATTTTTCATGAATTGCATGACAAAAAAAAAAGAGTGGGCTTGATCATTTGGGCCAAAGTTGGCCGTCCACCTTGCTTGATGGGCCAAGCCCATGTGGATTAAAATTCATGGGAATTAAAAGAAGACTAAGTCTTCTAAATCATCCCATAACTCTCTAGAAATTTCAAGAAAATAAGAACAAGAGAAAGGAGGAGAAAAGCCCCTAAGGCTTTCGGCCAAGAGCAAGTTGCCAAGAAAATTGGACAAAAATTTCTTTAAAAATCATTTCCTACCAATTGAGGGGTTCCTAGTAAAGTGAAGTGGTCTTTGGAGCAAGAAAAATTCATATTCTTACAAGTTACAAGGCCTAGCTAAGTGGGAAGTCAAGAAGGAAAGGTAAGAATTTATATCCTTTGTATATTATGGGTGTTTATGTAAGTTGTAGTACACAAAAATGGATGAAATTCATATGAACATGAAGATGGAAGTGTGGCCGTGTATGATATATATATATGTGTGTGTGTGTGGAAATTATATGCTAATCGCTTTGTGTAGTGTTTGGTTGTTATTGTTGTGAATGTCATGTTGATAATGGAAGTTGAATGATTTTGGAGAAGTTGTAGTTGTGTATGTAGGAAGGTGGCCGTGAGGTAATATGCATGTGTGGCCGTGTAGTTGCATGTAGTATGGAAGAAGACGAGCCAAGTTTATTTAGTGTTTTGGTTGTTGTTGTGTTGTGAATACTATGTTGCTAATGAATGCATAATAATCTTGCGAAGTTGTAGAAGTTGGAGACTTGTGATTGAAGTACTTGAATTGAATGTAATGTTCTTGTATGCATGGAAGATAATGAGACTTGCATGATATTGTTGGGATATGAATTATTAGGTTGTTATTGTTTTCATTGGAGTTGGAAGGTCTTGATGGAAGTAGTATATTGATTAAGTTGTTAGAATGTATCTTGGTTGAAATTGGAAATTGTTAGCATAATTGTTGACTTTATGTTGATAGTTTGGCCGGGTTGAATTCCCGGGATTGTTGTTGGTTGAAATTGGCCAAGTTGAACTTGGTGGTATGATGTATTTGCAGGGGAAGTGCTGCCGGAATTTTGGTAGACAAGTGTCACTTTGAGATTTTACTTTTAGACACTTGAACTAACATTTGGTAAATATGACCAAATTGTAGATTCTGGCGAGGTTGGAGCTTGAATTTGGAATAGCATAAGGAGCGAAAAGAGGCATGTAAGACTTCACTTTCCTTCCTTGGCATGTCTTAGACGTAGTAGGCTTGAACACGGGCCTCGGGGATAATTCCTTTCCTAGAAAACCGAGATTGAAATTAACTACTATTCATTCAGCAGAATTGAATTAGAACTTGCATGAAATGTTGGAAAAACTTCTCAAACATCCAGAACTTACACAGATAGGACTCGATTACCCTAAGACCCTCCCAAGTGACGCCATGAACTGTAATATACGTAAATTTGATACGCCGCCTCATTTGACTCGAGGTGGGCCCACAACTCCCTAATTTCCTCCTATGGCTCCACTTGGTTTATTTCCGTACTATAATTCAAGGAAACCTTTGGACATCGCTCCGACCACTAAATCATAGTTGTTTTAACTAATCCCTCGATTCCAAAACATGATTTTCCTTCCTAAAAATTTACAAATGTTTTCCAAAATATTCGTTTTTCTCCAAAAACTAAGTTTTACAATATTGCAAGCCTTAATGACTAAAACGACGACTATGGCTCTACGATGATTCTATGATTAAAGGTTCTAAGTCTATGGTTCCAGCGTCGATATGAAACGTTAAACTATTTCTTGAATCCTCAGCCCTACTCATGGATAACGTTTTCCTTTAAGGATTCCAAGTATACGAAACGATGCTCTATGATCCTGTTCTACACTTTCTCATGATATCGCTCTTCACTGATAGTCTCGCCTTATATTAATCATCCCTTCAAGGTGAGGTAAGCGCCCTTAATTATTTTATAATATAATCGGAGGTCCCCGACCTTACGTCACTCCGATGGATACATGATTTTCTGGGCTCTCCCGCATGCTTATATACCTATGGATATGAAAAATATATTTGTACATGGGGAGGAGGGTAGGGATACTTGGGAATTGGGAAGGAAACTATGTTTCATTGCCACACTGGTCAGGGCTTATCATCCCGGACGCGGGATTTATGGGCGAGCCGATGTATTTCGGTGCTATGTGGGCGAGCCGACATTGTTCGGTGCTATGCTACGACTCACTACACTATGACATACTATGCTATGCTATGACACTATGATATACTACGCTATGCTATGATACTATGGTACACTATGACATACTATGCTATGCTATGATACTATGATACACTATGATACGCTATACTACTATGATACACTATGGTATGACATAAACTCTATTTTCTATGTCCATGAAAAGAAATGTTCTTTTTAAAAAAAAGGAAAAACAAGCATGCATGGTATCCGGTCTGAAAGGGGGTATTCCTATGCACAGGTTACTTTCTTATCTCAGTATATATCCATGACCCCACGATATTGCTACTTATAATCCATGCTCTTATTTATGCTATTTTCCATGTCTTACATACTCGGTACACTATTCGTACTGACGTCCCTTCTTGTGGACGCCGCGTTTCATGCCGCGTTGTGTCAGCCGGTAGTGGATTTGATCCCTAGGAGTTTCTCCAAAGAGCATTTTTGCAGCCTCCAGTTGTTTCGAGCCCGGTTCCTTGGTACTACTTTTGTGTATATATATTCGGGCACGGCAAAGACTCGGCCCTTCCTATGTATATGTGTACTATGTTTAGAGGCTCGTAGACAGATATGTACAGTAGCTATTTGTACTCCTGATTGTCCCCGTCGCTGTATAGTATGATCGCAAAACTTATTAGCTTATGTTCATGATTGTGCGGTTTATGTTAATGCTAGTCCAAAAAAAAAAAAAAAGAACAAAGAACACGGTGTAGTTCATATGCGCAGTAAGAGTCAGCGGGTTCGCTCGGCTCCGAATATGGGGTCGGGTGCCCATCACACCCTAGTGAGATCGGGGTGTGACAAAGTGGTATCAGAGCAGGCGGTCCTAGGGGTTTGTCTACGAGCCGTGTCCAGTAGAGTCCTGTTTATGGGTGTGTAGCGCGCCACACTTATAAATCGGAGGCTGCAGGGCATTTAGGAAATTTGACCTTCTTTGTATTCTAGATCGTGCGATAGAGCTATAATAAGAGATTTTCCTTCTTCCTAATCCAGTGTTACATTTTCAGCGACGCCTGAGAAGATGAAAGCAACAGCCGCCGAGAAGGGTAAGGCAGCAGCAGAAAGGCGGATTAGACGGGAGCCGCCAGAAATATCGAGGAGGCGAGTCCCATAACGAGGCCACTTCGTGCGTTCGCACTCCGCCGATGTTAGGGAGCAAGAAGGAGCTCCCACTCCAGTTCAGCACCTCCGTTCCCCCACCGAGGCTCCAATTCAGAGATGAGACAAAGCATCCTTCTCGTTAACTCAAATAGTAGCCACTGTGCTCAACAACAGGGCGTGGAAATTGGTGATGGGGGTCGCAGGTGGGCTAGTGGCGGGTACGAGAGGGAGGGCAGGTACGGGGAGCATTTTGAGCACTCAGGACCGGATCGGAGTGCCAGAGTATCGGGGCTACCCCAACCTCGATGCGCGCAATGTGACAGGCCACACTCTGGACAGTGTTACTTAGATACAGGTGCTTGTTTTGTCTGTGGTCGGATTGGCCATGTGATGCGCGATTGCCCGCGGAGGTATGATAGAGATCAAGCTCAGCCCGCCGGGTTAGGTCAGGGCTATGGAGTTTTGGGTCCCCGGTATAGCGGTGAGTCTAGCCAGAGGAGACCACCAGTATCACGATGCCTTCAGTGCCGTAAATTACATGCGGGGCCGTGTCGCGCGGGTACAGATGTTTGCTATGCCTGTGCCAGGTCGGGTCATTTTATGCGCGACTGCCCATCTCGGCGTGGCAGAAGTAGGGTTCAGCCCGCAAGAGTAGTAGTTGACCCGCCGTCATTGGTACGCCCTCCAGTGCAGAGGTCCCAGATATCAGCAGACCGTTATGGAGACCGAGAAGATGTACCCAGTTCGAGTAGACCCCAGCATCATACCCATGCGTTGGCTGACCGACAGGATCCTGAGCTATCCCTTGATGACGTACCAGGTATATTACTAGTATTTTTCTATAATGTATATGCATCGACTGAGGTAGGTTTTACAATGTTATGTATATATATCGCGCCTTATATTACTGAGCGTATTGGGTTGAAACCGAGCCAAATCAAACAAGTGGGATGTCTCTGCCACCAGTGCGAATTTAGAAACCCCGGATAAGCGCTAACTGCACGTGTGAATGATGGTGCATAGTGAAGATAGGAGTGGGACCCGTCGTGAGGACATTCTGGAAGTGGTTAGAAACTCTACAGAAGTCGTGTAGGTTGGGACGGATTAGACTAGCATGAAGAGGAGACGGACATGTTAGACCTAAAATGGACTAGGACAATTCAAGTTTCAATAAGAAGGACCTATTAACTCAAGGCCAGCGTTCAGAGCGGAGTTAATTGGCTCATGGCCTACAAGTAACCTGGGCTTTCAAAATGGATGTGTTAAGCGATGTGTGAGTCATCTATGGAGGAGACCTCCCCAAAGTGTCACAATACACTATAAGGCCAGTTTAACATTCGAGGACGAATGTTCTAAAGGGGGGGAGGATGTTATATCCCGCATTTTGTGCAATCGGATAATTCAAGACAATTGCGGGAGGATGGCAAGCAAGACCCTATTTTTATTTTGTTAAGCATATGAATGGCTTATGAAGCATTTAGAAGCGAATTATTAAGAAAGGCCAAGGGCATAAAGGAAAATTCGCAATATGTCTCGTGGAATTATGGAGGAAGACGAAGGGTAAATTTGAAATTTGGAAAATAATTTTTCATGAATTGCATGACAAAAAAAAAAGAGTGGGCTTGATCATTTGGGCCAAAGTTGGCCGTCCACCTTGCTTGATGGGCCAAGCCCATGTGGATTTAAATTCATGGGAATTAAAAGAAGACTAAGTCTTCTAAATCATCCCATAACTCTCTAGAAATTTCAAGAAAATAAGAACAAGAGAAAGGAGGAGAAAAGCCCCTAAGGCTTTCGGCCAAGAGCAAGTTGCCAAGAAAATTGGACAAAAATTTCTTTAAAAATCATTTCCTACCAATTGAGGGGTTCCTAGTAAAGTGAAGTGGTCTTTGGAGCAAGAAAAATTCATATTCTTACAAGTTACAAGGCTTAGCTAAGTGGGAAGTCAAGAAGGAAAGGTAAGAATTTATATCCTTTTGTATATTATGGGTGTTTATGTAAGTTGTAGTACACAAAAATGGATGAAATTCATATGAACATGAAGATGGAAGTGTGGCCGTGTATGATATATATATATGTGTGTGTGTGTGAAATTATATGCTAATCGTTTTGTGTAGTGTTTGGTTGTTATTGTTGTGAATGTCATGTTGATAATGGAAGTTGAATGATTTTGGAGAAGTTGTAGTTGTGTATGTAGGAAGGTGGCCGTGAGGTAATATGCATGTGTGGCCGTGTAGTTGCATGTAGTATGGAAGAAGATGAGCCAAGTTTATTTAGTGTTTTGGTTGTTGTTGTGTTGTGAATACTATGTTGCTAATGAATGCATAATAATCTTGCGAAGTTGTAGAAGTTGGAGACTTGTGATTGAAGTACTTGAATTGAATGTAATGTTCTTGTATGCATGGAAGATAATAAGACTTGCATGATATTGTTGGGATATGAATTATTAGGTTGTTATTGTTTTCATTGGAGTTGGAAGGTCTTGATGGAAGTAGTATATTGATTAAGTTGTTAGAATGTATCTTGGGTTGAAATTGGAAATTGTTAGCATAATTGTTGACTTTATGTTGATAGTTTGGCCGGGTTGAATTCCCGGGATTGTTGTTGGTTGAAATTGGCCAAGTTGAACTTGGTGGTATGATGTATTTGCAGGGGAAGTGCTGCCGAATTTCGGTAGACAAGTGTCACTTTGAGATTTTACTTTTAGACACTTGAACTAACATTTGGTAAATATGACCAAATTGTAGATTCTGGCGAGGTTAGAGCTTGAATTTGGAATAGCATAAGGAGCGAAAAGAGGTATGTAAGACTTCACTTTCCTTCCTTGGCATGTCTTAGACGTAGTAGGCTTGAACACGGGCCTCGGGGATAATTCCTTTCCTAGAAAACCGAGATTGAAATTAACTACTATTCATTCAAATTAATTGAATTAGAACTTGCATGAAATGTTGGAAAAACTTCTCAAACATCCAGAACTTACACGAGATAGGACTCGATTACCCTAAGACCATCCCAAGTGACGCCATGAACTCGTAATATACGTAAATTTGATACGCCGCCTCATTTGACTCGAGGTGGGCCCACAACTCCCTAATTTCCTCCTATGGCTCCACTTGGTTTATTTCCGTACTATAATTCAAGGAAACCTTTGGACATCGCTCCGACCACTAAATCATAGTTGTTTTAACTAATCCCTCGATTCCAAAACATGATTTTCCTTCCTAAAAATTTACAAATGTTTTCCAAAATATTCGTTTTTCTCCAAAAACTAAGTTTTACAATATTGCAAGCCTTAATGACTAAAACGACGACTATGGCTCTACGATGATTCTATGATTAAAGGTTCTAAGTCTATGGTTCCAAAGTCTCTTGGGCCTGAAACGTTAAACTATTTCTTGAATCCTCAGCCCTACTCATGGATAACGTTTTCCTTTAAGGATTCCAAGTATACGAAACGATGCTCTATGATCCTGTTCTACACTTTCTCATGATATCGCTCTTCACTAATAGTCTCGCCTTATATTAATCATCCCTTCAAGGTGAGGTAAGCGCCCTTAATTATTTTATAATATAATCGGAGGTCCCCGACCTTACGTCACTCCGATGGATACATGATTTTCTTGGGCTCTCCTGCATGCTTATATACCTATGGATATGAAAAATATATTTGTACATGGGGAGGAGGGTAGGGATACTTGGGAATTGGGAAGGAAACTATGTTTCATTGCCACCTGGTCAGCTGGCTTATCATCCCGGACGCGGGATTTATGGGCGAGCCGATGTATTTCGGTGCTATGTGGGCGAGCCGACATTGTTCGGTGCTATGCTACGACTCACTACACTATGACATACTATGCTATGCTATGACACTATGATATACTACGCTATGCTATGATACTATGGTACACTATGACATACTATGCTATGCTATGATACTATGATACACTATGATACGCTATACTACTATGATACACTATGGTATGACATAAACTCTATTTTCTATGTCCATGAAAAAGAAATGTTCTTTTTCAAAAAAAGGAAAAACAAGCATGCATGGTATCCGGTCCGAAAGGGGTATTCCTATGCACAGGTTACTTTCTTATCTCAGTATATATCCATGACCCCACGATATTGCTACTTATAATCCATGCTCTTATTTATGCTATTTTCCATGTCTTACATACTCGGTACACTATTCGTACTGACGTCCCTTCTTGTGGACGCTGCGTTTCATGCCGCGCAGGTCAGCAGGTAGCTGGATTTGATCCCTAGGAGTTTCCCCAGCAGCATTTTTGCAGCGCTCCAGTTGTTTCGGAGCCCCGGTTCCTTGGTACTACTTTTGTGTATATATATTCGGGCACGGCAGTACTCGGCCCTTCCTATGTATATGTATACTATGTTAGAGGCTCGTAGACATATATGTACAGTAGCTATTTGTACTCCTGATTGTCCCCGTCGCTGTATAGTATGATCGCAAAACTTATTAGCTTATGTTCAGGATTGTGCGGTTTATGTTAATGCTAGTCCAAAAAAAATAAAAAGAACAAAGAACACGGTGTAGTTCATATGCGCAGTAAGAGTCAGCGGGTTCGCTCGGCTCCGAATATGGGGTCGGGTTCCCATCACACCCTAGTGAGATCGGGGTGTGACAAAATGAATCATGTTGTAGGAGGAAAACAGTCCAAACCGTGGACTGCTTTGATGATAGGAGTAGAGTTGTGCGTTTTGAATGTTGATTGTTGCTATGGGTGTATAGTGAAAGTGAAATTTAATGATTCAAGTTGAAATTGAAATGGTTTGTGAGCTGTTGTATGAATAAATATGATGTTAATACAGTTCCAAATATTTGTGTAAGTAATGTTGTAAACGTGTTGTTGTCGTTGTAAGTTAAAGTGGAAAGTTGCTAAATGAGAATGGAAATGTTGTGTGTGTTGTTTGGCTGTGAGTTTGTGACTGAATTGAATGATATACAAGCTGTCCAAATTTTCCTAAGTCATGTTAACTAAGTTTGGAATGAGATAAGAAAGGAATGATTAGCAATGTTAGCTTGTAGCACTAGTTGGTTTGAATGCGAACGAAACGTCGTCTAAATGTTTGAAAGGGATTGTGAGTGTTAGAGTGTGTATTAAAATCCTTTGTAGACTAACTGTAGCTCGTGATATCTTGATATAGGATAAGTGTTGTTGGGCAGCAAGTACAAGTTATTATACGATTAAACGCTAAAGGTACGCAAAGCCTATTCCTTCCTTCTTTTTGGCATGTCCTAGACGTAAGTAAGATATAATCTGAGCCTCGGGGTAACTCCACTCTCTAGCTGCTAGTATGACATGTGATTGTTATTCGTCCGTAATGTTGAAAATGTTGATATAATGGAACTATGATCTCGTTATTTATTACATGATGGACTAGTATGTGATGTATCGGAGTTCTTATTCTTAAAAGGAATTGCATAAGTATGCTTGATTTTTATAAAATGTAACATGCTAATGTCCGAGAACCGATTTGGTTTACTATTCATTGAGTCTCAAAAATGCTTTATATGTATATGTGGTTGCTTATTACTCGCTCGTGCTACCGCTATGTCCTTCACGAGTCCCGGGCAGGGTATGTTCTCGTGCGCACAACTATTATACTATTCACCGAGTCCCTCACTGAGGGCGGGACGCGTTATATATATATATATATATGATGATGATGATGATATGATGATATGATGATTTGGAGATGGAGGCCGGGAGGGCGTACATTCCTTATTACCGAGTCCCTTCGAAGGGCCGGACACGTATATGCTTATGTTTATAATGTTATGATTATAATTACCGAGTTCCTCACTAGAGGGCCGGGACACGTTATATATGTTTCATACGTAATGATTATGCAGCTTTGATTATGAAAAACTATAGTGACATTATATGAGAACGATACGGATGAAACATGTTCAAAGGCAAGTTTTATGAAACTCGTTTGTTGCATCGAATCTCTGTTCACCTTGACTCGATATGATTCCATTTACTATGTTCATGCTTTACATACTCGGTACATATTCCGTATCGACCCCTTTCTTCGGGGGCGCGTTTCATGCCGCGGTACGTACACACGCCGGAGATCCGCCGGCCCTAGGGTATCTACTCGGCTATTTCAGAGTGCTCCTTTGTTCTGGAGCATAGTTTCGTGGTATAACCTTTTGATATGTACATATGTTATCGTTCAGGGTACGACGGGGCCCTGTCCCGTAATATATGATGTCGTTGTCACTCTTAGAGGTCTGTGGTCACCAGTGTGGGTTTGTGTATGGTTGTTGTTTTGTTATATGGTTATGAATTGTGTCTGGGCGTACCCATTTGTAGTGGTCACCTTGTCGGCTTGCGTAGCTATATATGTTTATCATGGCGATTTTATTACGAAGGTAGCCTTCTCGGCTTATGTTTTGTTGGGACGTTCCCTTTATATATATGACAGCCTTGCCGCTTTGGTGCGATATTAATCAAAATTATTGGTCGTAACTCTTCGAGATAGGCAACTTCGACTTACATATGTTTTGCCCTTATACTTATAGCGCTCGTTCATGCTAGTAGTGTATGACTATAGGTAACAAGTGTATACGAGTGTCCAACTCGGCACTAGTCATGGCCTACGGGGTTGGGTCGTGACGGTGCGTGCTTTAAGCTTGTGGTGTTATTTCCATCGATGAGAACCCACTAAGTTGAGGTTAGAGGGTGGTGCGGCGGTGCGGCTCGGTCATCGGCCGGTGGTTCATCTTCGGCCTCGGTAGCTATGCGCCTAGCCTGAGGTTCACCGAAGAAGAAAGGTCGGGGGCGGTCGTGGCGGAGTTCCTGGTTCTAAATGGTCCTTCGAACCGCATATATGCATTGACGGCCGATTCATGACCGGGGAGGCGTCGCCTAATGTTGTTTGTGAATTGGTTTCTCTCGAGATGTGTGTATGCCTGTGATTGATCCACGGTTCTACTGAATCATATATTTCTCCCATTGCTAATAAAATTGGGATAGAATACGCAGAATCATCTATATATGTAGAGCCGTTTGATGTGGCTACACCACAAAGAATGAATTAATATCGCTTTAATGTTTATAGAGATTGTTCGGTGATTATGTGTTGGAAACGAATGTTTAAGGCCGACTTGGTAGAGTTAGATATGACCGAGTTCGATGTGATTATGGGTATGGATTGGCTAGCTTAACTTGTTATAATAATGTTGGTGACATTGTTAAGATAGTCCGTTTCCGGTTCCGGGGAACCAAATCATAGAATGGGCGAAAGTGAGGCCGATGGGTAAGTTTTATTTCATACCTCAAGGCAAGGAAAATGATCGAGAAGGGCTACATTTATCATCGGTTGTGTACATGATTTGAAATGTAGGCACGCTTAGAATCTTCGATCGGTCCCGGTGGTTAATGAATTTTTAGATGTATTCCCGAATGAGCTTCCGGGTCTTCCCCGAAGCGGGAGATAGAGTTTGCTATTGATTTGTTGCCGGATACTCGGAGTTATCTCTATTCCTCCGTACGAAATGGCACTGCGGAATTGAAAGAATTGAAAGAGCGGTGAGAGATTTATTAGAGAAGGGCTTTATTAGGCCCAGTACATCACCCTGGGGAGCACCGGTATTGTTTGTGAGGAAGAAGGATGGATCGGCTGGGATGTGCATTGATTACGGCAAATCGAATAAGGTAACCATCATGAATAAATACCCCCCCCGTGGATTGATGATTTGTTTGATCGGTTGCGGGTGCCGGGTGTTTCTCAAAGATAGACTTATATCGAGCTATCATTAGGTACGGGTGCGAGAGGTGATATTCCTAAGACGGCATTCGGGATCCGATATGGGCACTATGAATTCGAGTGATGTCTTTTGGGTGAGAAAATGCAATCCGAGCATTTTATGGACTCTTATCGGCATTCGTACCGTTCTTAGACATGTTCGTGATTGTGTTTATTGATGACATTCTTGGTTTATTCTCGATCATAAAACATGCGTTTCATTTGAGGACGGTTTCGGACACTTCGGCACCGAAGGCCGTATGCTAAATTTTCTAAGTGTGTATCCTGGATATGCTTCGGTGGCATTTGTGGCATATTATGATAAGGTACGGCATCGGGTGGATACCCGGAAGATTGAGGCCGTGAAGAATTGGCCTAGACCTACGACGCCGGCGGGTGCGTAGCTTTTTGGGATTGGCCGATTATTACGGGGAGGTTCGTAGAAATTTACTTCGATTTCGGCGCCTTTAACAAGGTGACTCGAAGGGAGCTAAGTTCCGGTGGGCGATTTTGCGAGCGTAGCTTCGGTTACTCGAAAGAGAAGTTGACTACGTGCTCCGATCCCCGATTCTTCACCGAGGGGACCGGACGGCTATGTGATTTATTGTGATGCCTCCGTGTCACGACCCAGCCCCGTAGGCCGTGACTAGTGCCCGGTCTGGGCACTCGTACCCATCTATCATTAATACCCAAGTCATGGCAAACAAAATAGAAACGTATACATACAGGAAGGTACGACACCGCGTACACATATACATACATATATCATATATATAGTCTGAGAATATACAAAACGCAACATAATTCCGAACGATTGCTACCCACAACCCACGTTTATGTCGACGGGCCTCTAACAAAGATAATAACGAACCATATGACGGGACGGGCCCCGCGTGCCACTCGAACAAATATACACAAATGTAACAAAAGACTGTACCAAAATCTGGGCTCCGGACGAGGGAGCTCTTCAAGATAGCTGAATGGGGATCCTAAGCCGGCGGCTCACTCAAACATGTATCTGCACCTGCGCGGCATGAAACGCAGCCCCCGAAAAAAAGGGGGACAGTATGGAATATGTACTGAGTATGTAAAGCACAGAACACAGTAAAGTAAATAGAACCACAACCGAACTGGACTTTATCGAAATAAGTATAGAAATCAGGGAATCAAAAACTTGCCTGTGAATCATATATCATGTATATCCATATCATATCATCAAGTCATTATGCACATATATCGTACCCGGCCCTCCAGTGAGGGTCTCGGTAAATAAATCATATAACCGTCATGCATAATAATCACGTAATCATGTGTGTATGCCGTACCCGGCCCTCTAGTGAGGGACTCGGTGAATAGGATCATCAAATGCCATCCTGGCCACCATCCCCATGTCATCACATCATCAGATCATCATATATGTATACATAGCGTACCCGGCCCTCTAGTGAGGGGCTCGGTGAATAATGCAATGAAACTGTGCACGAGTACATACCCGGCCCGGGACTCGGTGAAAGACGTATTAAGCTTGCACGAGCAGAGTAGTGAGAAAACCATATGCAATATAAAACATACAACATTTTACAGAGACTCAAAGGCGTAACACAGACGACAGATCTCATAGCGGACCTTTAATAAAAATCAGAGCATAAGTCTTTCGGATGTCGAAATATTTCATATCAGAATAATCTTTCTGGAGTAATTGCAACATTCCAAAGTAGATCATAAGACTCAAATAAATAAATATAACAGTTATCCTGTAGAAATTAGAAAGGTAGCTAAAAAATTTCCTTAGTTTTTATTTTCAAAGTAGTTCAAGCGGAATAATAGGGAAAAATCCGGACAAAGTGGGCCCACCTCAGTCAAATGAGGTGGCGTATGTAAATTACACATGTCAAACTTCATAACGTCATTTATGAGTATTTTAAAGTAATCGGATTTCATTTGCACAAGTTTTAGAGGTTAAAACAATTTTTCTAACTATTCACACAATAAACCATTCAATTCTACTGAATGAAAAAGGGGCGTTTCTAGACGTAGATTCCGAAGAGTAGAGTTGTCCCCAAGGTCCAAATTCGAGCCTAGTAGATCTAAGACATGCCAAGAGAAGAAATGGGAGAGCTTTACATACCTTAGTCATCTTCCTCGCTTGTCCAAACTCAAGTCCCGATTTCCTCAAAATCTACAAATGGTCATAGTTACCAAACATTACTAGAGGCCTTTTGGAATTCAATCTTAATTCAGTATTTGTCTACGAAATTTGGGCAAAGATCTCCCCTATAAATGCCACCCCGAGAATTCAACTCGGCTAAATATCAACAACAAATCCGAGATAACAATTCAACAACAATACCAAACCAACAACCAACTACAACATCAATAACCACATTTCTACATTCTAATAGTTCTTTCTACATGACTTCAACAACATTCATAATATTCCATTCTACTACCTCAACCGCTTACATATTCAAATATTCGAATAAACAAAACCACAAGAACACTTTAAATCACACAATTTTTCAAACAACCCAAATAATGTCCCAACTTACCCGAAATTCTCCCCAAACCCGGAACAACATAATATACATTCTTTCCTTCCAAACTCATGAATTATACTAATAATCTACACATTATCAAGACAATTATCATAAATACAAAAATCACATAAAATGTGCATAAATTGCCAAATCATCCCATAACCAACATAGCATTGTTTTGAGTCATCAAACTTGCATTTTTCATCATAAAACTCATAACGACCATAACGAAAATACTAACAACAATTGTTCATTCACAACTACACTAAGGGGAACCATTCGGCCAACATCACACACATACACCAAGATGATTTTCATTCTTTTCTTCACTCTACAACAATCAAGATATGCTAACTAAGATTAATTCATGACTTTGACACCCAACACACACACGGCCAACTTCATGCATACGGCTTCAACTCCAACACAATTTCCATCATGAATTTCTTCCTTTTTAGCATACTACAACACATATGAACCATTCATAACACATAAAACAAGATTAAAACTCACCTTTCTTCTTCACTTCTTAACTTGTCCAAAGTTGGTCAATAGAGAAAACGAGCAAACTATTGCCGAAACAATGACTCCACGTTACTTCGCACCCTTGAATTAGCAAGTTTGCTTGAAGAAATAATTTTTTTGATGGCCAAATCTTGGTCTTCCTTTTTCTCCCTCTTGGCCGAATATGGCCTTGTTGTTTTTCTCTCAAAGCTTCTTGAATTCTCTTGATTTTCTCAAGTGTTGGAGTATGAAAGATGACTTATGAGTCATCCTTTTTATTACACCTTATAGCCATCCATTTGGCCCTAGGCCCACACCAAGGTGGCCGGCCACATGGTCTATATTTTCTTTTTTTTTTGATTTTTTTTTTCAACTTTCCAAAAATGGCATACTTACTAAAAATGGAAATTGCCTCCAATGTTTCCTTAACCTTTTCATACCATTAAAATCATACACAACTTAATCCTTTAAGACCAACAAAAGTCTCTACTTCATTTCTCGGGGTAGTCTCATTCCCAACTTGTCGTAATTCACTCATATTGTCCCTTGGTTCAAAATACGGGATATAACATCCTTCCCCCCTTTAGAACATTCGTCCTCGAATGTTCAACTAGTCCCGTAGAGTCTTATAAGGATCTCGGGGTCTCCCGTATCTCCCTAACGTACAGTTCCATCTATTGATCATATTTCTTTTTTATTTTTCCCCCTCTTTCTCCTCATGTCAACTCCTTTCTGCTACTACTTCGTCCCAATATCTCATCTTACTATCCGAGCATATTCGCCTTATGCTGCATTTTTCTCTCTCGGTCGGACCGCACTTTTTGTTTCGATGTTCCCAAGATCACATCTTACTTATTTTCCCTCCTTCCTTTCTTTCCGATGTCCTTTCGTGGGACACATAAATTCACTCTCTTTTGGTAAAACGATATCAAATTACCTTATGACATTCATCCCATTCATTCAAACCATTTATTCAACTTGTAATACCCTAAATACATTACCTCGGATTATCTTGTCATGTTCAATCAACCGTTTTATTATCCCTTTGCTCATAATCTTGCTCGGAGCATCCTGCGCTTTCGGTCACACATTACATCGCAATCTTTGCAAAAAAAGAGGTGCTCAATTTAACCCGAAGTGCACAAAATGCCCTCAACTTTGTCCCTAGGCACCTTCTCTTCTTTCTACATCTTCAATCCGTACTCTCTTTCTTTCTTTACTTGTTCATCTACTATGCTCACCTTCTACTATTGACGACTTTTTCTAGTCTTCCTTTTTGCTTTTCATAAAACGTAGCATTGTTAACAAATAACCTTATTGCCCACATCTCAACCTTCCCTTCCCACACGCTTAACCCAAGACTTTTCCTCACAACATACCGTAGGTTACTCATTATCGTTCTTTTATCGTATTTTTTGTAAGCCTCCACCTCCCTATCACCATCGTTCCAAGTCTCCACAATTAAATCCTCGGACTATCTTGTTCTACCGTTTTGCTTATCCCTCTCTCGCTTCTTGGATATTCACGGTCACTTATCTCGATATTAACCACTTTCCATCCTAAACTCCGCTTCAACTACGTTGTGGCATTAATTGTCTCTAACTACCTTGTTTATCGTACTAGGTTACCCCCTTTAGGGGTGTACTTATATTATCTCGACCGCTATTACGCAACAATTATATCTCTCGGTCACGCATATACATTCCGAACATCTTACTATTTATCCGCTCACTTCCTTTCTCTCTTTTCGATATCACTATGCCGTGCCTCCCAAGTCTACCCTATAGCTGAAACGATATCAAATTACCTTATGACATTCATGCCGTTCATTTTTCTTTTCACTTGAACTCTGTTGTTCCGTCCGATTAATGTCTCCCGTATACTGTCACGTTAATTACCGGAACGCGTTCACCCGCTAACATAGTCATGCACGGATTATCACACGCTTTCGCACACATATAACCCGAGGGCATCTCACCACAAGAGATCCCCTAACACTACTATAGGCACTAACTTTAGTGGCGTGAGGCCGCTTTTTCTTTACCCGATCTAATCCGCTGTCCCACGCGACCTCTTAAGACTTCCGCCTACTCAGGATATTCTAGATCCTTTTAGACTACTCTAGCTTTCTATTGCTTCTTATGACTAAAGTTGTGAAACTTTCAGAAACTTCTCAGGGGGTCACCCATCAAATCTCCCTCCCCGGAACGCTTAACCTGAAACTTTCATGCGGTTGCGTTATTGCTAATATAATTGCGTCAAGGCCCCACCGACCTTTGTCACCCGATTTAGAGGAGATCGGGGTCTTAGTAAATTCCTATCGTGATCCCGTAGCGGGTCCCACCCCGCTCTAAACCATACAATACCATACGCCCTTCCGAATCTTCAATCGATTCACTTTCGTCTAATCATCCGGTTCCTAGATTTATCTTGGTGGGGACCTCTCGGTCCCCTTGCTTTTAACCGTGGGAGCTTTAATCCTCTTAAACTTTCCGTTACTCATTGAATAATATTCTCAAAAATCACACACATAGGAAATTCTAGGAAACTCGTATACTGTATAAATGATCAATCTCGGGTTTGACCTAATCTCTCGGGGTAGAAAATGTCCATCAAAAGCATCCTCCACGAACCCCACCTCGGCTCCCATTACCCGCATCCGAATCGGAGGAGCATAGATAATCGGGATTTCGGCTCCCAAGACTCATACCACTAGGGACAATCGGACGGAGAAGTCCGTAGCACTCTCCGAGGTGGGTCTCGGAGGCCGACAATCGTGCTCCATCACGGCGTACGCCGTCTCTCTAATAACTCCCCGAGGTGTCCTCCTCCGTTGTCTCTGACCCTCCGAGGATGCGGGTCGGCTATACGGGTCCTCCGTGGAAGTAAGAGCCCTGCGGAGGGGTTATCGCCCCGGATCGTCTCCCGAGATCCGTATCTTTGGACCCTCCGTGGAATCCTCTTCTCTACGGGTTCGAAACTCCCTCATGAGTCGTGGCTCCGCCTCCGACGGAGAGCTCGAGCATAAATCTCGGGGGCCGGTGGGGCCACCTCAATCGCGGTGGCCCGCTCTGCTGTGTCCCTCGGACGGTGACATCCTAGGGGCCTTCTCGGCACAATCTCCGGCCATCGTCGGGCATGTCCTCTTCATTCTTTGTTAATCTACAATCTCTCTGCAGAAGAGGATCGAACTTGCCCTTGGACAGTCGTTGCTCTTTCTCGGAGGCATCGGCCGTAAACATAGCGATTCGTTAGAGGAACCATCCTAACAATACAGCTCTATCGCACAATCTAAGATCCAAAGAATGGGAAACATCCTAAATGTCCCGTAGCCTCCCGTTTATAGATGTGGTGCACAACACACCGATAAACAGGACTCTACTAGACACGGCCTGTAGACATTCCGAGGACTGACCGCTCGATACCACTTTTGTCACGACCCGGCCCGTAGGCGTGACGGTGCCCGGCTTGGGCACTCGTACCCATCTATCATTAATGCCCAAAACGCAAAATAGAAACGTATACATACAGGATGGTACGACACCGCGTACACATATACATACATATATCATATATATAGTCTGAGAATATACAAAATGCAAACATAACTGAACAGTGCTACCCACAACCCACGTTTATGTCTACAGGCCTCTAACAGTAATAACAGAACCATATGACGGGACAGGGCCCCGCCGTACCCTGAACAAATATACAAAAATGTAACGAAAGACGTATCAAAATGCGGGCTCCGGACGAGGGAGCTCTTCGAGATAGCCGAATAGGGATCCTAAGCGGCGGCTCGCCAAACGTGTATCGCACTGCGCGGCATGAAACGCGGCCCCGAAAAAAAAAGGGGGACGAAATAATATGTACGAGTATGTAAAGCACGAGAACACGTACAATAAATAGAACCATAACCGAACTGGACAATATCGAAATAAGTATAGAAATCGGAAAACAAAAACTTGCCCGTGAATCATATATCATGTATATCCCATATCATATCATTAAATCATTATACATATATCGTACCCGGCCCTCCGGGGAGGGTCTCGGTAAATAAAGTCATATAAACATCATGTATAATAATCATGTAATCACGTAATGTATGCATATGCGTACCGCCCTCTAGTGAGGGACTCGGTGAATAGGATCATCAAATGCCATCTGGCCGCCATCCCCATATCATCACATCATCGGATCATCATATATACATATATAGCGTACCCGGCCCTCTAGTGAGGGACTCGGTGAATAATGCAATGAGACTGTGCACGAATACATACCCGGCCCGGGACTCGGTGAAAGACGTATTAAGCTTGCACGAGCAGAGTAGTGAGAAAACCATATGCAATATAAAACATACAACATTTTACAGAGACTCGAAGGCGTAACACAGACGACAGATCTCATAGCGGACCTTTAATAATAATCAGAGCATAAGTCTTTCGGATGTCGAACTATTTCATATCAGAATAATCTTTCTGGAGTAATTGCAAATTCCAAAGTAGATCATAAGACTCAAATAAATAAATATAACAGTTATTCTGTAGAAATTAGAAAGGTAGCTAAAAACTTTCCTTAGTTTTCCAAAGTAGTTCAAACGGAATAATAGGAAAAATCCGGACAAAGTGGGCCCACCTCGGTCAAATGAGGTGGCGTACGTAAATTACACATGTCAAACTTCACAACGTCATTTATGAGTATTTTAAAGTAATCGGATTTCGTTTGCACAAGTTTTAGAGGTTAAAACAATTTTTCTAACTATTCACACAATAAACCATTCAATTCTACTAAATGAAAAAGGGGCGTTTCTAGACGTAGATTCCGAAGAGTAGAGTTGTCCCCAAGGTCCAAATTCGAGCCTAGTAGATCTAAGACATGCCAAGAGAAGAAATCGGAGAGCTTTACATACCTTAGTCGTCTTCCTCGCTTGTCCAAACTCAAGTCCCGATTTCCTCAAAATCTACAAATGGTCATAGTTACCAAACACTATAAGGCTTTTGGAATTCAATCTTGAATTAATATTTGTCTACCAAAAATTTGGGCAAAAGATCTCCTCTATAAATACGACACCCCGAGAATACAACTCGGCTAGAATATCAACAACAAATCCAAATAACAATTCAACAACATACCAAACCAACAACCAACTAATCACATTTCAAACTACATTCTAACATTAGTTCTTTCTACATAATTCAACAACATTCATAATTTCCATTCTACTACCTCAACCGCTTACATTCAAACCAATATTCACAAAAACATCCAAACCCATTCAAACCATGAACAAGAACACTTTAAGCAATTCTTACAATATTTCAAACAACCCAAATAATGTCCCAACTTACCCGAAATTGTCTCCAAACCCGAGAACAACACCAAACACATTCTTTCCTTCCAAATTCATTAATTACATTAATAATCCACACATTATCAAGACAATTATCATAAATACAAAAATCACATAAAATGTGCATAAATTGCCAAATCATCCCATAACCAACATAGCATTGTTTTGAGTCATCAAACTTGCATTTTTCATCATAAAACTCATAACGACCATAACGAAAGTACTAACGACAATTGTTCATTCACAACTACACTAAGGGGAACCATTCGGCCAACATCACACACATACACCAAGATGATTTTCATTCTTTTCTTCACTCTACAACAATCAAGACATGCTAACTAAGATTAATTCGTGACTTTGACACACAACACACACACACGGCCAACTTCATGCATACGGCTTCAACTCCAACACAATTTCCATCATGAATTTCTTCCTTTTTAGCATACTACAACACATATGAACCATTCATAACACATAAAACAAGATTAAAACTCACCTTTCTTCTTCAACTTCTTAACTTGTCCAAAGTTGGTCAATAGAGAAAACGAGCAAACTATTGCCCGAAACAACGACTCCACGTTACTTAGCACCCTTGAATTAGCAAGTTTGCTTGAAGAAATAATTTTTTTGATGGCCAAATCTTGGTCTTCCTTTTTCTCCCTCTTGGCCGAATATGGCCTTGTTGTTTTTCTCTCAAAGCTTCTTGAATTCTCTTGATTTTTCTCAAGTGTTGGAGTATGAAAGATGACTTATGAGTCATCCTTTTTATTACACCTTATAGCCATCCATGTGGCCCTAGGCCCACACCAAGGTGGCCGGCCACATGGTCTATATTTTCTTTTTTTTTTTTGATTTTTTTCAACTTTCCAAAAATGGAATACTTACTAAAAATGGAAATTGCCTCCAATGTTTCCTTAACCTTTTCATACCATTAAAATCATACACAACTTAATCCTTTAAGACCAACAAAAGTCTCTACTTCATTTCTCGGGGTAGTCTCATTCCCAACTTGTCGTAATTCACTCATATTGTCCCTTGATTCAAAATACGGGATATAACACTCCGGTATTGGTTTGGGGTGTGTGTTGATGCAGCACGGCAGAGTGATAGCTTATGCTTCCCGGCAGCTCAGAAAACACGAGAAAAATTATCCTACTCACGATTTGGAGCTAGCCGCGGTGATTCATGCTTTGAAGATGTGGAGACATTATTTATATGGTGTTCACGTTGATATTTATACAGATCATAAGAGCCTCCAGTACATCTTTAAGCAAAAGGAGCTGAACTTGCGACAGCGGAGGTGGTTAGAGTTGCTGAAAGATTATGATGTTGATATTCTCTACCATCCGGGGAAAGCTAATGTTGTGGCAGATGCACTCAGCCGTAAGTCTATGGGTAGCCTAGCAGACGTGCCATCAGAGAGGAAAGAAATGGTTCGCGAGATCCATCAGTTGGCTAGTCTTGGAGTTCGTTTGGCTGATTCTGGAGATGTTGGGGTTTCTGTTCGAGGTATTGCTGAATCCTCTATTACAGAAGATATTAAGCGACATCAGTATGAGGATCCTATTTAATCTAGAGATACAACCACAGCAAAGGAAAAGACCCCGTTCGAGCTTACATCCGATGGAGCACCGTTACACAAGGGCAAAGGTTATGTGTACACCTCATATGCGTACATTCGACATTATGGGGACACATTATGCCCGTTATTCTGTTCACCCAGGGTCGATGAAGATGTACCACGATCTCAGATGTTTTTATTGGTGGGATGGTATGAAAAGAGATATAGCAGAGTTTGTCGCTCGGTCATCGACAGGTTAAGATCGAGCACCAGAAGCCCGGTGGGTTATTACAGGAGATGGAGATACCGTCGTGGAAGTGGGAAATCATTAATATGGACTTTATTACCGGCTTACCTCGCACTCCACGAGGTATGATTCCATTTGGGTTATTGTTGATCGATCCCGAAATCAGCCCATTTTCTTCCGGTACTACATATTCAAGAATTATGCCAAATTATATATTAAGGAGATTGTGCGACTTCACGGAGTTCCCATATCTATTATCTCCGAGTGCCCCGGTGAAATTTTAGGAGATCGTTTAGGCAATTGGGGACGCTGAGTCTCGCCTGTTCCATCCTGCAGGCATGACGGACGTGCCGAGCGCACTATTCAAACATTGGAAGATATGTTGTGGGCCTGTGTTATTGATTATTAAAGGTAGGGGGATGACCATTTGCCGCTTATTGAATTTGCTTATAATAACAGCTACCACTCCAGTATTCAGATGGCACCGTACGAGGCGTTGTATGGCAAAAAGTGTAGGTCACCGATCGGTTGGTTTGATGTTGGGGAGACTGAGTTGATTGGCCCAGATGTGGTCCAGCAGGCAGTGGATAAGGTGAAACTCATTCGGGAGCGGTTGTTAGCGGCTTACTCATGAAATCATATGCGATAATCGCCGTCGACATTTAGAGTTTCTGATTGGTGACTGGGTATATCTTAAAGTGTCACCTATGAAGGGTGTTATGAGATTTGGCAAGAAAGGGAAGCTCAGTCCGAGATATATCGGGCCATAACAGATTATTCGTAAAATAGGCAAGGTTGCCTATGAACTAGATCTGCCAGCTGATTTGGGAGCAGTACATCCGGTATTTCATGTTTCTATGCTTCGTAAATGTATTGGTGACCCTTCCAGAATCTTTCCTGTGGATGACATCCAGGTCACAGAGGAGCTATCTTATTGTCACGACCCGAACTACGGCCGCGACGGGTATCCGGGGCTAACCACCGAACACCACTCGTCCCATCACCCATAACCTTTCATACATAATATATACGCTCACTTTCATGGAAACATATCATTATTGGAAACTTAATGATTTTCATAAACATAAACTTTTAGGCTATCAAAATGATACATATACATATAGACACATACATGCATATACATGAACATTACGGGATCATGTTACCCACACATCCGTATCTACGAGCCTCTACTAGAGTACTAGACATATGGACGGGACAGGACCCCGTCGTGCCCAAAATATGAATATACAAATATGTATCAAAAGAATAATCAATAGCACCTCCGGATGATGGAGTGCTCACAACCGCCCATCGGCTCCTGGGATCGAAGACCGTCTCCCCGCTACTCGCGGGCATGATCACAGCGTCCGAAGAAGGGACGTCAGTACGAACATTATACTGAGTATGTAAGGCAGAAGTAAAATGAGCATAATCAGGAAAACATAAGTCATGAGATGAGGGTATAACCTGTACCCTCTTTACATATGAACCAGTTTCATGTACACACATCATACATAAATACATCACATACATTATCATAGCATGCAAGCATTGTCGCATCAATCAAACATCATCATATCGTCACCCGCGTCCGGGTAACCATCCCATGCAGCCTACTAGTGGTGACATGTCCGCCCTTTTCTCGGTGCGGTGGAATCATAGCAGCCCGCCGGGCGGTGACACGTCCGGCCGACTAGGCATGGTGGAATCATAGCAGCCCGTCGCGGCGGGTGACATGTCCGGCCGACTAGGCACGGTGGAATCACATTATCACACATACCATGCATTTCATACACTTGTCATCATTAGCATCCAATTCATAAACATATCGTGGCTTATCATAATCTTACCATGATTCAACATCCTTAGTTACATATACATACATTACGCTTAAGGGTAGCTATGTTTATGTCGGGGTGACATAAGGTCGTAAACCCCCGATCATGTTATGGAATGAGCATAAGCATCAGATCTCACCTTGGAGGGATTTACAAATTAAGGTGAGTACATATAAGAAGGAATGACAACGGATCGTGATCATCATTATGGATTTCGTAAGAACATCATATCTTGGTCTCTAGAGTCGTTATCGCATTCATAGCATATTTCTTGTCCCGTCTCGTCGTTCATGAACTTAGACTTTCATCTCTAGAAACGTAGAGAGATTAATGAAGGAAGAGGAAAATCATACATAAGATTCATGCCTTGGAAGGGTAATGCCTCACATACCTTTGTCGTTAACTACTTTATAGCTTGCTCGTCCTCCCTTAACGTCCTCGCCTTTACCTTCAAGAGAGTTCGTATCGTCGTTAGCTAGGCAATTACAAAACTGTTACACCTTGCATTTTGAGCCTTTGGATATTCCGAGTCAATGGCGGAAAGTTTAGGGCAAGGTCATTTTTTTTCGGTTTCGTTGTAATGCGTAAGTCGTTGAAAAATATTATTAGAGTGGAAATATTGATAAAGACTAAGGACAAAAAGGGAAATTTGCAAAATGGCATTATGGTAATTTTGTGAAAAGGCGAGGGGCAAAATGGTCATTTCACGAAAGTTCAAGAAAGTTCAAAAGGGGCCATGTTGGCCATGTGGAAAAAAGGATGACCAAAATAAGTCATCCTTAAAAAAAATAAAAGTTCTAGAGAAAGGAAAAAGAAGAGAAAATTCTAGAAAATAAAATAAGATAAAAAGAAGGAAAAATCTAGAGAGGGGCATGTGCCTCACATGCATGCAACATGCTTATATATATATGAGAGATGAATATTTATTCATGATTCCATAAGCAAGAAAGAAAGAAAGAGAGAGGGAGTAAGGAAAGGGCCTATTCGGCCATGGCCAAGGAAAAGTGGCCATTGGAAATCTTGCTCCAAAAATTTATTTTTTCACGTATTCCTACCAATTAGAAGGCCTCTTCGACGTGGAATGATTGTTGGAAGAAGGAAACTACTCGTTTTGTCAAAGACCACTATAGCCTTGAGATGAAGTGGGAGGAAAAAAAAAAGGTATGGTTCAATTTTATTTTATATGTGTTATGCATGATTTGTAGATGTTGTGGAGTGTGTAAATAAATGAAGTTCATGAAGTTATGGTGTGGTTGTATGTGGTAGTGCATGTGTGAGTGTTGTGTTGTGTTTTGGTTGTTGTTGAAGTGTGTAG
>NW_026714088.1:0-43604 GCF_029784015.1 Lycium ferocissimum | reverse complement strand
AATTTTTCCCGAAAAGCCGGGGGCTGCCCGGGCCCGCCGCCCCAAAATATATACAAACGCAAGGGGCCCCACGGGGGGGGCCGGGGGAAGGGACCGCCCCAAAAACATAAAACATCGGACACCCCAAAATCGGGGGCCCGGGCCGACCCATTGTGTCTCGGACCTCTCCGGAAAACGGAATCATATAACGGGGGGACCCCCGGGGGGCCCCCGAACGAATATAATATCAAGGGAAAAGGTATATACCAAATTAGGCTCCCGAAAAAAAGGGAGCACTCGACGCCCAAAATAGGTGCCCCTGGGGGGCGGATCACGAAAGGGGCGTACGAACTGCGGGCAAAAAGGCCCCGGGAAAAAAAAGGGGGTTGGTAGGGAAATTGTCGGTATTTTTCCCCCGGAACCCGGTGAGGGGACTAGTGCCGGTCCAGGCCCCGGCCACCCCCTTACCTCGAAAAAACTACGGGAAAGCTTATGAAAGCGAACAAATTACAAATATTTAGGGAAAAAAGTGGGCCCCCAAAGCGCCTCGAAATGTACGGATATGCATATCATTATAACCCCCAACGAGGATAATATCACAAAAAAAAGCGGGGGGGGTATCATATTATGGGGGACGTCCTCCTTGCGGAACACCCCCCGGGGGTAAATACCCGCCCCCCCACGTTGTCCCTCGGACCTCCAAGAGTCATAAGGGAATCTTTGGGGCGGGAGGGGGCCCCGCCGTCCCGGTGAATAAACATATACATATGCGTAATACAAAATCGAATCGAGAATATAGGCTCGAAACAAGGGAGGCCGCCCCCAGTCGGTGACGGGAACCCTGGGGCCGGTGGATCCCCCAAAAAAAAGTACGTACCGCGGCTGAAACCCCGGCCCGGGGAAAAAAGGGGTCGATGGGAAATATGTTTTGGATATGAAAAAGCATGAAATATAGTGGGAAAAAGATCATACCCAAAAAACCAAATACAAAAAATTAAATGCAATATTCAAAATATCTAAGGGCCTCGTAAAAAAATACAAATCTCGTAGGGCTCTTAAAACGGTGGTCCCCACTTTGTCGTCGGCCCCCCACCCTTGCACCGGAAAGTTTTTTCCCTTTCCCCGGCCTTATCCCCGCCAACCGTCCGCCTAGAAAGGGCCCCACACCCCCAAAGGGAACCGGCCCCTCGGGGAAAACTGGGTGGGTAACACGACATCCCGCGGGAATATATCATAATGCGCCGTTGGGGGCCGGGATGGGGGGAAAAATTTTCCGTATGCACGAGGGGGTCGTGAGTGACAATAATATGCAAAAAATTATAATCCGGACTCATTAAAAAAGTAGAAATATTCGGAAGTTAAGGGGGCGGTGGTACCCTCTTTCTCGAAAGTCATTAAGGATGAACGTAGAAAGTCGGGGGCCCCCGGGGGAAAACCCCGTCTCTTTCCCGGGGCCGGCCACAAAAGGTTGGGGGGTTATGCCTCATGAAGTTACTTGTTTGTTTGGGGCGACCCCGACTCGTATGCAAAAGTTAGGGCGTTTGAAGTTCGGGACCTTTTTAAGGTTTTTTTTTATAAAATTTTTTGAAATTCAATCAAATGAAAGACATGGGGCCCAAGTTAGGTTTCATTAAAAGAATAACCTTTGAGAAGCAAATAAGATACATGTAAGCTCGGATCTCGGGGTGGAATTACCCCGGGGCTGGGGTTTTTTTCCTAATTAACACTAGGACATGCCAAAGAAAGAAGTTTGAAAACAAAGTCCTCGTCCCTTCGAAACTAAGTCAAATCTTAAATCTCAAAATAAAATCTCTAGTTTTGAACTATTAACATTAGCCATAAAACCTTTGGCATTCAATTTTTTAACGTGCATTAAATTCTACCCAAATTTGGGGCATTTCCCCCCGTAAAAAACCTTAACCCCAGATTTCAACCGGTAGTTTAAGCAAACGACCCAAAATACAATTAAAACTTTTAAATTTTACAAGGGGTTTAACATTACTAATTCTTTTTTTACACGACTTTAACGCCCCACATAATATTCTAACAACATTCATAGTATCTCATTTCCTCATAACCCAGAATGACTAATATCAACGTTTATATATTCGATTACCAATCCAAACCCGTTCGATCATATACAAGAGTACTTTAAGCAATTCATGCAATATTTCAAACAGCGAATGACCCACTCACCCGAAACTAACTCCAACCCGAGAACAACACCATAAAACATGCCAATTGCATAGATTACTAACAATCCATGCATTAACAATGTCATTCTCTTAAGTACAAAAACTACATTAAAAGTACAATGGCTCCCAAATCAGTCCGCAAGCATTAGGACATCAACTTAGATCATTTTACTCCCATTTTCTTTATAGAATTCACAACGACAACCACAACCACAACACTAAATAACATTAATGCATTCTTGGCATACATACTACATACACACGGTTTCTACACCATCCACACGGCTACAACATTAACACACCATTTTCATTATTTCCATCCACTTCTACACATTACAACAACATGCAACCATGCTAAAGACCATTAATTCATTACTCCTACACACTATCCACACATTCGGCCAACACCCTCACTTACACGATTTCCACTCCAACATGCAATCTTTTATGATTTTTGTTTATTTCTACAGAAGCACTACAACATCCACAAACCATTCATAACATATAAAAAGAAGATTAAACTCACCTTCTTCCATGCCCTTCTTCATTCGGCCATAGCAAGATTTTGCTAGAACAAGAGCTTCACTTGATTCAACAACTACTTCATGTTGTTTAGCACCTTCCAAAGAGTGGAAAACATGGAAGAAAATAATTTTCTTCATCAAACTCTCTTGGTCAAAATCGCGGGCCCCATGGCCGCATATGCCTCGCCTCTCTTTCTCAAAGTTTCTTGATTTTTCTCTCAAGTGAAAAGATGAAGAATGAGATGACAAAGTCATCTTTTATTTGCATATTATGGCCGTCCATGTGGCCATGGCCCACCCCTTGTGAGTGGTCGGCCACATGGCTCCTTAAACTTTTTTTTTTTTGTTCCTTTTTCATGAATAAAAGCTTCCCAAAAATAAAAATTTAGCCCCAAATGTTTCATTAATGCTTCCATGCCAATAAAAATCATACACAACTCATGCCTATAAAACAACTAAAAGTCTGCTGCCTCTCGGAATAATCTTTGTCCTTAACTTATACGTAATTATCTCGGATGTCACAATGTACAAAAATACGGATATAACGATGTATGCAAAGCAAGCTGATACAAAAGCGTAATAATCATAATCGAAATAGAAGTACGTAAAATAAGTACAATATCCAAACTATCAAAATGTTTACTTTTAAAACACAAGTCATGCATGGGGCTCAGGAAATATGGTCGCCCACCCGTCATTGGCGCCATAACACATCATACTCCAGAAGATTTCATATCTCCGAAACCCGACATATCACATAACACATCATAACGCCATAACACATCATAACGCCAAATATACACGGTACCCGGCCCTCTAGCGAGGGGCTCGGCGAACCGGACACATCATACTCCGGAATATAACATAGTGCGCACGATAACATAACCTAAATCGGTCCCGGACTCGGTAAAAGATACAACAGGATGCACGAGCAGAGTCGTGAGTAAACATATGCATAAAAATCATCATTACAGACTTAATAAATAAGTAAGTAATCAACACTCGAGGGTCGGGTGATAGTTGTATTAAGTTCTGTCACAAGGTCGTTGGAGCTATACAAAGGAGAGTCGCGGGACCCACGGACGAGCATCAACCCGATCCGGGCCCGCCTATGGAGGATATAGTCATTATATGCTACAGAATCTCCTACGAGCATATCGAGGCTATCCGGTTCTGTCTATGAAAGTTACGGCCATTTTTAGACGTAGAATCCTTTAAAAACAAAATCTTTATGCAACATTTGAAATCCAATATTACCAAAGACCTAGGAACCATAATACTTTTACATTAAGAAGGCCGACATTAAAAGGTAAATAAGAATCGTAGACATGCCCGGATCGTAAGAATGGAGTTTCCTCAAGGCTCGTGTCATAGCCTACTTACAACTAAGACATGCCAAAAGAAAGAAAGGTTAGGCTTTACATACCTCGTCCGCTCTCAAAGCTAGTCCAATCCTAAGTCTCGAACTCCCCAAGATCTACACAACATCATTAAATACCAATGTTAACTATAGGCACTTAGGATCTCATTTCCAAACTAGCACTTAATTCTACGGAAATTTGGGCAGCATTTCCCTTGCAAATGCAACAACCCCGAGAATTCAACTCGGCCAAATTCATCAACAACAATACCAACAACCACACTAACAACATCAATAATCAATTCAAAACGCATTCTAACGTTAATAACTCTTTTCTACATAATTCAACAACATTCATTGTAATCAATTCAACTACTTACGTTCAAACCAACATCAACGCTCATACGTTCAATTACTAATCCGAAACCATTCAAACAATATTCAAGAATACTTTAAACAATTCACACAATATTTCAAACAACCCAACCAATGTACCACCTCACCCGAAACCATCCCCAAACCCGAGAACAACAACACCAACACATTCCTCTCTTCCAATTTCATGAATTACACCAACAATCCATACGTTAACAATGTCATTTTCATAAATATAAAAATTACATTATAACCACGTTAACTCCCAAACAGCCCGCAACCATTACAACATTAATTCGAATCATTAAACTTTCATTTTCATCATAGAATCCCGCAATGACAACAACCAAAATACCACATAAAATCAATTCATTCTTTGTTATACAAGGAAGGGGGTGTTCGGCCACCACACCAACATGCCAACTTCATGATTTTCATTCATTTCAACACACTACAGTAACCAAACATGCTAAATAGAATTAATTCGTCACTCCTACACAACATCACCTATGCACGGCTACAAGCCATGCACACGCCCTCACTTCAACATGCAATATTTCATGAATTTCATCCCTTTTTACCTACTACAACATACATAAACCATCCATAACATATAAAAACAAGATTAAACCTTACCTTTTCCCTTCAACTTCACAACTTAGCTAGGGTTTGCAAATGATGAAAACAAATGGTTTGTTGCTCCAAACAATAACTCCACATTAACAAGGACACTTCAATTAGTTGATTTGCTAGGAGAAACTATTTTTTTCTTGATCAATTCTTGGACCTCCATTCTTGCAACTATGGCCGAATGGCCTTTATTTTTCTTTCTCAAAGTTTCTTGATTTTTCTAAGTGAAGAGATGATGAAGAAGTGATCACTTAGTCATCTTTTAGTGGCATATATTAGGCTTCCATGTGGCCATGGCCCACACCCCATGTGGCCGGCCACATGCCCCTTTTTTTTTTTTTTTTTCCATTTTCATGAACTAATTACTTTCCAAAAATAACTTTTGACCCCAAATTTCCTTAATACTCCATGCCACAAAATCATAAGCAACTCATGTCTTAAAACAAAATCGTAGTTAAAGTCTCAACTTCGTATCTCGGAATAGTCTTGTCCCTAACTTATCATGGTTAACTCGGATTGTCCCATTGTACAAAATACGGGATATAACAAATAATGCTATATATTTACTCCTCAACCTTGAACTTAAGCGACAAAGACTCAACACGCAGTTTTGAAGTCGCAACTATACGCTGTCTGGACCGGAATTTGGGAATTATACCTGGTTTCGGGCTACAAGTTGGTGGTGGAAGGTTGGGGAATTTTCTGGAATATTTGGAGTGTTTTTTTGGGCTGATTCTTGGCTGAAAATGAGGGGTTAAGCCCCTTTATATAGCTGCTCCGAAGTCACTGTAGCAGTACTGTAGCACCGACTTACTGTAGCAGTCACTGTTCATCCGCGGAAATTATTTCGAGACCTAAAACTTTTATACACCGATCTCTTTATTTGCATACCTGGATATGTCCAAAACTCCATACAGTCTGTATAACTTATTCAACATCCCAAACTTAGCAAAACTTATTTTATTTTATTTCCGATTCGTTTAACCTCCAACCTTCACGGCACTTGCTTATCACTTGTTAAACATAACATAAACACTTATAACTTCAAACATAATCTTGTCCTTTGAGCTTATGTGACTAACCTACGATGCAACTCAACGCACGAAAATACGGGATGTAACATAAAGCATAAAATACAGTAACAGAGTCATAACTGAGATAGAAGTACAGAAACGAGGACGATAACCCGATTGTCCGACCTGCTTGCTCTTAAACACAAATCATGCATATCAATATCATATCCAACCTGTTATGGGACTTAGTGACATAATCAGATAATCATCCTGTACATGTGTATACATACAACGTGTCCCGGCCCTCTAGTGAGGGACTCGGTAAGTAAGATCATATCACTATCATATATATACATATAACGTGTCCCGACCCTCTAGTGAGGGACTCGGTGGAGGAGATCCTGTCTCCATCATATGTACATCATACTCGGCCCATCCTGTGGGCTGGCGCCATCATCACATCATCATATATATATAACGTGTCCCAGCCCTCTAATGAGGGACTCGGTGAACAATGCAGTAGAGCTGTGCACCAAAACATGTCCTGGCCCGGGACTCAGTGAAAGATGTAGCAATCATACGCACGAGCAGAGTAGTAAGTAATCACATACACATAAATCATCCTTTTGAGACTCAACAGATAAGTAGACAAATCAATGCTCGAGTATCCGAATAATAGTCATACTCAGTACTTTTTGAATATCATTACAAACTATAGCAAATAACGTCTCGGGGATCATAGTCATGTATCAAACCAATCCGAGCCCGCCTATGAAAGTTACGGACATTATTCATTAGAGAACACTTTACGAACATACTAAAGCAATCTGAGCCCGTTCATGAGAGTTACGGACATTATTCAACATAGAATCCTTTAGGAACAGGAACTCCTTATGCAACATTTACTATCCAATCATGCAAAAGACTCAAGGCAACAGCTCGACTATATTGAGAGTGCGAATATCAAGAAGTGAATAAGAATCGTAGACACGCTCGGATCTTAGGAATAGAGTTACCCCGAAGCTCGTATCATATCATATCTTACTTACATCTAAGACATGCCAAAAGAAAGAAAGAATAGGCTTTACATACCTGTTCCACCTCTTATTAGCTACGCTATTCGTCTAAGCTCGCGAGTCTACATTTAAGAGGATTTACACAATCATTAGACTCATTATTACACACTTGTCTTAGTCCTTCAAATAAATTCATTTATAGTCTGCCGAAATTTCGACAGCATCTCCCCTGCTTATATGCCTTGCCCGAAATTCCAATTCAATAACCAACTGTCACGACCCAGCCCCGTGGGCCGTGACTGGTGCCCTACTTAGGCACCCAAACAAACTTACGAACCAAATTGTCATATTAGGACATATCCAGATTCAACGGACATTATTCGTACCGATAGCAGATAGCAGACGTCATACAAATACAGAAACGAATGCTGTCCTAAGCGGTCGCCCGTGCGGAATCATCAGATCAAAATCAAAACTGGCGGAATGCACATCGCCCAGACACACACATACATACAAACATATGGGCCATATCGGCCATAGTAGCATTCGGGCCGCTTAAGGACGCAAAACAGAATCACATACGAACAGACCGGACCCATGACCCACAAATATGACTACAGGCCTCTACAAATAGAACATAACATACGAACATATGACGGGACAGGGCCCCGCCGTACCCGAACAGTCACAAATGTACAGAATGTGCATAGCAAAACATATATACCAAATATGGGCTCCGGATCGAGGGGAGCACTCCAAAGTAGCAGAATGGGTAGCCTAAACCGGGGGATCACCCAACTGAGCGCCTGTACCTGCGCGGCATGAAACGCAGCCCCCGAAGAAAGGGGGTCAGTACGGAAAAGTACGCGAGTATGTAAAGCGAGGTACAAGAATCCAAATCATAACCGGAGTCCGAGGATACGAAACAAATACGAAGTAACAGATCAAACCCGCGCGGAATGCGAATGTACGTGCAATAAAAAAAAAAATCATGCATAAGGCTCAGAACGTGGTCACCCCCCGACGCCGGTGCCACAACACATCATACTCCGAAGTTTTCAAATCTCCGTACATCTCCGAACACATCATAATATCACACACATCAAATCATCGAATATATCGATGCCATATCACATCATAACACTATAAACGGTAACCGGCCCTATGGCGAGGTCTCAGAAACCGTAACACATCATACTGCCGAATGTGTCATAAAGCGCACGATCACAAAACCGGCCCGGGTACCGGCGAACGAAGTCATAACCATTGGCACGAGCAGAGTAGTGCAGAAACCATATGCATACCAAAAGTAAGTTCCAGGATTTGACGCTTAATCTTATATACATATATATTAACTTCGGAGGGCTCAAAATGAGTATCGAGCTAATCGGAATTTACATACAAAAGTTGCGGACTTTTTAAATTATCAAATTTTTCCAAAAACACATCATAGGTCATTCCTTGAGAAATTTCGTATCATTCGTAGTGAGGGACATTCAAATAACGTTATAGGACATTTCTAACGGACCTTGGAGTCATAGACAAACATTTTCCTTTCATATCATACGGAAACGAACCAAACAAATCAAATAAAGGAAGTCTCGGGACTTGCGGGCCCACCTCGGGTCAAGTCGAGGCGGCAGACATAAATTGCAAACATTGGGATCCATAAAGACATTTGTGAGAATTTCAAAGCGATTCGGATACATTTGCGGAAGTTATGGGGGTTTAAGCATTCTTTCAACCAAATGCAAGATTGTAGTTCAAATGCGCTGAATGAATAGTACTCAGAATCAGACTCGAATTTCCAAGAGCAGAATTATCCCCGACGTCCCGATCTTAACCTAGTATGACTAGGACATGCCAAATTGAAGAAAAGGTAGGCTTTACATACCTTACGGACGTTTATGCTCGCTTTATCTCCAATCTCGTTTCGCATAGAATCCGCAAAGGGTCACATTTACCAAATGTACTATTCATGAGACTTTAACTTTCAATCTTGGTTTAATACTTGTCTACCAAAATTTTGGCAGCACCTCCCCTATACGTATAGCACCCCCGAGATGTAGCTCGGCTCAATATACCAACAACAACAACCCAATAACACCATCATCAACAACAACAACACCAATAATCGCTACAAACATATATTAGCATAAATAGTCTTTCTTTCTACACAAGCATTAATTATCATTCCAACTTCACGCTTTCCATCCAATATCAACGTTTTCATATCTAACTACTAGTTCAAGACCATTCAAGTACACTTCGGACACATTTTTTCATTATTCTACAAAATATACAAGAGTTTCATTGAACCATAATCCATCCCGAACTTCTACAAATGCAATAAAGCTACCAAATTACATTGTTTTTCTTCCAAACTTATTGACAACAACCACAATTCACATTTAAACCTTACTTCCATACTTACATAAAAATCATATAAAATTCACATAATTTCTCATAATTACATACAACCCATTCCAATGCTAATTCAAATCACTAAACCTTCTCTTGAGTCATAAAGATCACGACGGCGCAATTAACAACTAACTAAAATTAAATCCATTTCTTCCTTCCTTCACATAGCTCACAACACACACACACACACCTTCACAACACACAAAATCTTCATACTTTTCATCTATTTCATAAGGCCATAACAACATAATCAACATACTAACAAGTTTAACCATTTTCCTCCATGCACTACATATACGGCTACAACACAAACACACACCACACGCACACACACACAACACTTTCATGATTCTCATGCACTTCTACATATGCTACAACATATATATAATTCCTTCAACATAAAAAGTAGAAATCTTACCTTTTCCAATTTCTTTTCACTTGCCAAAAGAAGCACTTCCTTGCCAAGATAATTATACCACCTTGAAGAGCACCTTGAGCTTAGTAGGAATATAGGAAAATTAAGAATTTTTGAGCCAAGATTGAAGGCTTGGAAATTTTCTTCTCTTTTTTTTTTTTCTCTCTTGAGCCGAATGCTCCTTGTTCTTTTTCTTTTTCTTTTAATTTCTTGAAGCTTCTTGAGAGCTTATCCCACTTATATAATTAATCACATGATTAATTAACGGGTGGGCCAAGGCCACCATATGGCCGGCCACCCTCCAACATTGGGCTTTAATTTTTCATTTTTTTTAGCCCAATTCCTTATAATTCTTGTTTTGTACTTCCCAAACAAATTTCCAAAATTCCAAATTTGCCCTTAGGCCTTCTCCATTGTTTCCGCATTCAAGTTTCCATAACCGGCATACACATATTAAGAAAAAATTCAAACATGACTTTATTCCTTACAAACCAAGGTTATTTCCAAATTTTTCGAATATGCTAAAACACGGGATATAACATCCTCCCCCCCTTTAAAACATTCGTCCTCGAATGTTAAATCAACCTTATAGGTTTTACAAACACTTCGGGGGGAGGTCTTCCTGCCAATTATATACTCACCCTTGATCGAAGTAATTGTAAGAGCCTTCACTTTCCAAGTCCTTCTATCATTTTCCGATATTGCGGTATTGGGGTTCGAAATCCCAATTAGTCTAGCGTCCATACGATTTTAAATCGGATATAGGGCAAAATGTAATCTTTGTCGAACCGAAGATCGAGGTATGTCGGACGGAGTCATAGTCGGGGTCGAAGGCGGGGTGTAGTAGCGGACAGATCGTAATCATACGTTATACCGTACGTATTCATGATTGCAGCCGTACACACGGCATATCGGACAAACCCATATTCGTAGTTGGTGTACCGGACTATATCGGATAAATCCGTAGTCGAATCGACGCATAGAAGTATATCGTACGTATCCGTGATCGAGTCGACGTATAAAGATTTATCGGACAGATTCGAAATCAGAGTCAGACGTACCGAGGTATATCGGACAGAATTGTGATTAGAGTCGGACGTACAGAGGTATATTAAACAGAAACGTGATCAGATTCAGAAGCACAGAGGTATAATAGACGGAATCTTATCAGAGTCAAAGGCGCAGGAGTTTGATTAAAATCAGACCACTCCCACTAATGCTTCAGTGATTTATAAAAACTTCTCCTGCCGACGTTTCGTTTAGCCTACCTCAACCCTGCATCTCAACTTGCCTGACATCTTACCCCAATTCATTTATAATACCACAGATATGCATCTTTCATTTGTCACCTTAGCATACTTCCCAGGGGGTCACCCATCCCAGATTTGCTCTGGCCCCAGCACGCTTAACCTCGAAACTTTAAGGCATTTTTAATGTCTTAGTGCTGGGATAGTCACGTCCACTCCCTCATACAGCCTTTGTCACGTAATTCTAGGACAAATCGGGGTCTTAACAAATTTTTCGGAAAGTTTTCATAGCGGGTCCCACTCCGATCTAAAGGGGTCGTTTACCTCCTGTCTATATGGTCTACTGTCTTAGCCGTCCAAATTCCCTATATTCGACTTTTGCCTGTATATATGGCTATCTCAAATGATTCTACTAATTCGGATTTGTACCATACTTTCACCAACACACGGAAGAAGAAAATCGCGTAATATAATGGAATATAAGTCTATCAGTACACATATTCATCAAGAAAAGATTAATAATATACCTGGGTCCGCGTTCGGTGGTGCCTCTGGGTCCTGCCGACTGGTCAAAGCATATATGCGGTTCGAAGGACCGCTAAGATCAGAACCCCCGCCACGGCCTCTCGCCGCGGCCCGCCGATGTCGGCGTACTTCGCCCCGCAGGGCGCATAGCTGAAGGAGTAGATGACGAACCAGCAACTGAACTCGTCGGCTGTGCTGCACCACCAGAACCGCCCACCCACGGACAATCTCGCATAATATGGCCCTGGCGGCCGCAAGAAAAACAGGCCCCTGTGGCCCTGTAGCACTCCCCTGGGTGCGATCTCCCACAATACGAACACCGGGGCATAGGTGGCCTAGTCTGACTGGGACCTCTACCCGCCTGGGGACCTGAGGCTCTGGAACTCTGGCCGGCCCCATACGGACCTGCGCTATCAAAACGTATGCCGGCGTGTACCCCGGCTCGACGGAGGAAGGGACCCACCGGACCGGCCGCCGAGGCCATCCGCCTCGGGAAGAATCTCCGGAATACCCCGCAGATCTGGCCCTCTTGGGCCGCCTCCTATCATACTCCCTACTGGGCTGCTCTTCCCTATGCCGGTCTTCCATACCCTGTGCATAGGCCTGTAATCGGGCGATGTCCATATCAGTCTGCGACGCCATCGCCATACAACTATCGACCGTGTAAATCGGCCCGTACCCATCACATATCGATGCATTCTGTCCTCCATATCGGCTACGATGGTAGGGGCGTACCGGGCCAGAGAATCAAACTCCAGATTATACTCACGAACACTCCGGCCCTTCTGCTTAATCCGCAAAAATCTATCAACTCTCGCCCTCCGTAACTCCGGGCAAGAAGAAGTGGCGGAAAAGAAGCCGTGAACTCGTCCCACGTAGCCGGGGAGCACCCTCACCCCCGGACCAGCTTCCCAAGACTCGTACCAATTAAGAGCAATATCCCGTAACCGTGCGAGGCTAACTCAACGGACTCGGTCTCGAAGCCCCCGACCGGCCCTAATGAGCGTCTCATCCGCCGAATGAAATCATGGGGGTCCTCGTCGGGCTTAGACCCGAAAAACTCGAGGGGATTACATGTCAAGAAATCGAGAACCCTCAGGCTATCACGCCTGTCATCATCATCATTACCTCTCTGCCCGCGTCCGCGAGCTTGTCCTGCCACTATCGTCGTCAACAACTGTACGGCCTCCCTCAACGTCCTGTCCTCAGTACCCGGCTGGGGAGCTGGGGGCCGAGGGACTTGCTCCGGCGCATCCCCCGGTGGTGGAGTGGCTGAACCTTCCGACTGAAGTACAATACCGGGCGTAGTCCGAGCACGAGCCCATGTAACTCTCGGCGCCCGACTAGTCTCTCCTGGCACCACCTTGCCCTTCTGGGCGGCCGTTGCCTTCTTCGGAGGCATCACTGAAACATATAACAATCGATCAGAAAGGAGTCATCCTAATAGCACAGTTCTATCGCACGATCTAAGATCCAAAGAAAAAGTAACATCCTAGATGTCCTGTAGCCTCCTGTTTATAGATGTGGTGCACAACACACCGATAAACAAGACTCTACGAGACACGGCCTGTAGACATTCCGAGGACAAACCGCTTTGATACCACTTTTGTCACGACCCAGCCCCGTGGGCCGTGACTGGTGCCCTACTTAGGCACCCAAACAAACTTACGAACCAAATTGTCATATTAGGACATATCCAGATTCAACGGACATTATTCGTACCGATAGCAGATAGCAGACGTCATACAAATACAGAAACGAATGCTGTCCTAAGCGGTCGCCCGTGCAGAATCATCAGATCAAAATCAAAACTGGCGGAATGCACATCGCCCAGACACACACATACATACAAACATATGGGCCATATCGGCCATAGTAGCATTCGGGCCGCTTAAGGACGCAAAACAGAATCACATACGAACAGACCGGACCCATGACCCACAAATATGACTACAGGCCTCTACAAACAGAACAGAACATACGAACATATGACGGGACAGGGCCCCGCCGTACCCGAACAGTCACAAATGTACAGAATGTGCATAGCAAAACATATATACCAAATATGGGCTCCGGATCGAGGGGAGCACTCCAAAGTAGCAGAATGGGTAGCCTAAACCGGGGGATCACCCAACTGAGCGCCTGTACCTGCGCGGCATGAAACGCAGCCCCCAAAGAAAAGGGGGTCAGTACGGAAAAAGTACTGAGTATGTAAAGTAGAGGTACAAGAATCCAAATCATAACCGGAGTCCGAGGATACGAAACAAATACGTATAACGTATCAAACCCGCGGAATGCAAATGTACGAATGCAAATAAAAAAAAAAAATCATGCATAAGGCTCAGAACGTGGTCACCCCCGACGCCGGTGCCACAACACATCATACTCCGTAAGTTTTCAAATCTCCGTACATCTCCGAACACATCATAATATCACACACATCAAATCATCGAATATATCGTATGCCATATCACATCATAACACCATAAACGGTAACCGGCCCTATGGCGAGGTCTCGGAAACCGTAACACATCATACCGCCGAATGTGTCACAAAGCGCACGATCACAAAACCGGCCCGGTACCGCGAACGAAGTCATAACCATTGGCACGAGCAGAGTAGTGCAGAAACCATATGCATATCAAAAGTAATTTCCAAGATTTGACGCTTAATCTTATATACATATATATTAACTTCGGAGGGCTCAAAATGAGTATCGAGCTAATCGGAATTTACATACAAAAGTTGCGGACTTTTTAAATTATCAATTTTTTCCAAAAACACATCATAGGTCATTCCTTGAGAAATTTCGTATCATTCGTAGTGAGGGACATTCAAATAACGTTATAGGACATTTCTAACGGACCTTGGAGTCATAGACAAACATTTTCCTTTCATATCATACGGAAACGAACCAAACAAATCAAATAAAGGAAGTCTCGGGACTTGCGGGCCCACCTCGGGTCAAGTCGAGGCGGCAGACATAAATTGCAAACATTGGGATCCATAAAGACATTTGTGAGAATTTCAAAGCGATTCGGATACATTTGCGGAAGTTATGGAGGTTTAAGCATTCTTTCAACCAAATGCAAGATTGTAGTTCAAATGCGCTGAATGAACAGTACTCAGAATCAGACTCGAATTTCCAAGAGCAGAATTATCCCCGACGTCCCGATCTTAACCTAGTATGACTAGGACATGCCAAATGAAGAAAAGGTAGGCTTTACATACCTTACGGACGTCTTATGCTCGCTTTATCTCCAATCTCGTTTCGCCTAGAATCCGCAAATGGTCACATTTACCAAATGTATTCATAGACTTTAACTTTCAATCTTGGTTTAATACTTGTCTACCAAAATTTTGGCAGCACCTCCCCTATACGTATAGCACCCCCGAGACGTAGCTCGGCTCAATATACCAACAACAACAACCCAACAACACCATCAACAACAACAACAACACCAATAATCGCTACAAACATATATTAGCATAAATAGTCTTTCTTTCTACACAAAGCATTAACTATCATTCCAACTTCACGCTTTCCATCCAATATCAACGTTTTCATATCTAACTACTAGTTCAAGACCATTCAAGTACACTTCGGACACATTTTTCATTATTCTACAAAATATACAAGAGTTTCATTGAACCATAATCCATCCCGAACTTCTACAAATGCAATAAAGCTACCAAATTACATTGTTTTTCTTCCAAACTTATTGACAACAACCACAATTCACATTTGAACCTTACTTCCATACTTACATAAAAATCATATAAAATTCACATAATTTCTCATAATTACATACAACCCATTCCAATGCTAATTCAAATCACTAAACCTTCTCTTGAGTCATCAAGGTCACGAACGCAATTAACAACTAACTAAAATTAAATCCATTTCTTCCTTCCTTCACATAGCTCACACACACACACACACCTTCACAACACACAAAATCTTCATACTTTTCATCTATTTCATAAGGCCATAACAACATAATCAACATACTAACAAGTTTAACCATTTTCCTCCATTTCCCAACCCACGGCTACAACACAAACACACACCACACGGCCACCACACACACAACACTTTCATGATTCTCATGCACTCTACATATGCTACAACATATATATAATTCCTTCAACATAAAAAGTAGAAATCTTACCTTTTCCAATTTCTTTTCACTTGCCAAAAGAAGCATTTCCTTGCCAAGATAATTATACCACCTTGAAGAGCACTTGAGCTTGTTACTAATATAAGAAAATTACAATTTTTGAGCCAAGATTGAAGGCTTGGAAATTTTCTTTCTCTTTTTTTTTTTTTTTTTTCTCCTTGGAGCCGAATGCTCCTTGTTCTTTTTCTTCTTTTTCTTTTTTTCTTGAAGCTTCTTGAGAGCTTATCCCACTTATATAATTAATCACATGATTAATTATATGGGTTGGGCCAAGGCCACCATATGGCCGGCCACCCTCCAACATTGGGCTTTAATTTTTCATTTTTTTTTTAGCCCAATTCCTTATAATTCTTGTTTTGTACTTCCCGAAACAAATTTCCAAAATTCCAAATTTGCCCTTAGGCCTTCTCCATTGTTTCCGCATTCAAGTTTCCATAACCGGCATACACATATTAAGAAAAATTCAAACATGACCTTATTCCTTACAAACCAAGGTTATTTCCAAATTTTTCGAATATGCTAAAACACGGATATAACATCCTCCCCCCTTTAAAACATTCGTCCTCGAATGTTAAATCAACCTTATAGGTTTTACAAACACTTCGGGGAGGTCTTCCCCGCCAATTACATACTCACCCTTGATCGAAGTAATTGTAAGAGCCTTCACTTTCCAAGTCCTTCTATCATTTTCCGATATTGCGGTATTGGGGCTGTTCGAAATCCCAATTAGTCTAGCGGTCCATACGATTTTAAATCGGATATAGGGCGACGTAATCTTTGTCGAACCAGAAGATCGTAGGTATGTCGACGGAGTCATAGTCGGGGTCGAAGTACAAAAGTGTAGCATGATCGTAATCATACGTTATACCGTATTCATTCATGATTAGAGCCGTACACACAAAGCATATCGGACAAACCCATATTCGTAGTCGTGTGTATCGGACTATATCGGATAAATCCGTAGTCGAATCGACGCATAGAAGTATATCGTACGTATCCGTGATCGTAGTCGACGTATAGAGATTTATCGGACGATTCGAAATCAGAGTCAGACGTACCGAGGTATATCGGACAGAATTGTGATCAGAGTCGGACGTACAGAGGTATATTAAAACAAAACGTGATCGATTCGGATACGTAGGTATAATAGACGGAGTCTTATCGTAATCAAAGGCGTTTTGAGTTTGATTAAAATCGACCACTCCCACTAATGCTTCGATTTATAAAAACTTCTCCTGCCGACGTTTCGTTTAGCCTACCTCAACCCTGCATCTCAACTTGCCTGACATCTTACCCCAATTCATTTATAATACCACAGATATGCATCTTTCATTTGTCACCTTAGCATACTTCCCAGGGGGGTCACCCATCCCAGATTTGCTCGTCCCGACGCTTAACCTCGAAACTTTAAGGACTTTTAGTGTCTTAATGCTGGGATAGTCACGTCCATTCCCTCATACAACTTTTGTCACGTAATTCTAGGACAAATCGGGGTCTTAACAAATTTTTCGAAAAGTTTTCATAGCGGGTCCCACTCCGATCTAAAGGGGTCGTTTACCTCCTGTCTATATGGTCTACTGTCTTAGCCGTCCAAATTCCCTATATTCGACTTTTGCCTGTATATATGGCTATCTCAAATGATTCTACTGATTCGGATTTGTACCATACTTTCACCAACACACGGAAGAAGAAAATCGCGTAATATAATGGAATATAAGTCTATCAGTACACATATTCATCAAGAAAAGATTAATAATATACCTGGGTCCGCGTTCGGTGGTGCCTCTGGGTCCTGCCGACTGGTCAAAGCATATATGCGGTTCGAAGGACCGCTAAGATCAGAACCCCCGCCACGGCCTCTGCCGCGGCCCGCTGATGCTGGCGTACTTCGCCCCGCAGGGCGCATAGCTGAAGGAGTAGATGACGAACCAGCAACTGAACTCGTCGGCTGTGCTGCACCACCAGAACCGCCCACCCACGGACAATCTCGCATAATATGGCCCCCGCGGCCGCAAGAAAACAGCCCCCGTGGCCCCGTAGCACTCCCCCTGGGTGCGATCTCCCACAATACGAACACCGGGGCATAGGTGGCCTAGTCTGACTGGGACCTCTACTCGCCTGAGGACCTGAGGCTCTGGAACTCTGGCCGGCCCCAGACGGACCTGCGCTATCAAAACGTATGCCGGCGGACTGTGTACCCCGGCCTGGCGGATGAAGGGACCTACCGGACTGCTGCTGAGGCCATCCGCCTCGGGAATCTCCGGAATACCCCGCAGATCTGGCCCTCTTGGGCCGCCTCCTATCATACTCCCTACCGGGGTCGCTCTTCCCCACGCCGGTCTTCCATACCCCGTGCATAGGCCCGTAATCGGCGATGTCCATATCGGCCCGCGACGCCATCGCCATACAACTATCGACCAGGTAACTGTCCAGGCCCATCACATATCGGTGCATTCTGTCCTCCATATCGGCTACGATGGTAGGTGCATATCGGGCCAGAGAATCAAACTCCAAATTATACTCACGAACACTCCGGCCCCTCTGCTTAATCTGCAAAAATCTATCAACTCTCGCCCTCCGTAACTCCGGGGGCAAGAAGTGGCGGAGAAAAGCAGCTGTGAACTCGTCCCACGTAGGCGGGAGAGCACCCTCACCCCCGGACGCTCCCAAGACTCGTACCAATTAAGAGCAATATCCCGTAACTCCGTGCGAGGCTAACTCAACGGACTCGGTCTCGAAGCCCCGACCAATCCTAATGAGCGTCTCATCCGCCGAATGAAATCATGCGGGGTCCTCGTCGGGCTTAGACCCGAAAAACTCGGGGGGTTACATGTCAAGAAATCGCGAACCCTCGTGCTATCACGCCCGTCATCATCATCATTACCTCTCTCGCCGCGTCCGCGAGCTTGTCCGCCACTATCGTCGTCAACAACCGTACGGCCTCCCTCAACGTCCTCGTCCTCGCACCCGCCGGGGAGCCGGGGGCGCCGAGGGACTCGCTCCGCATCCCCCGGAGCGGTGGAGTGGCCGAACCTTCCGACCGAAGTACACACAGGGCGTAGTCCGAGCACGAGCCCGTGTAACTCTCGGCGCCCGACTAGTCTCTCCTGCCACCACCTTGCCCTTCTGGGCGGCCGTTGCCTTCTTCGGAGGCATCACTGAAACATATAACAATCGATCAGAAAGGAGTCATCCTAATAGCACAGTTCTATCGCACGATCTAAGATCCAAAGAAAAAGTAACATCCTAGATGTCCTGTAGCCTCCTGTTTATAGATGTGGTGCACAACACACCGATAAACAAGACTCTACGAGACACGGCTCGTAGACATTCCGAGGACAAACCGCTCTGATACCACTTCTGTCACGACCCAGCCCCGGGGCCGTGACTGGTGCCCTACTTAGGCACCCAAACAAACTTACGAACCAAATTGTCATATTAGGACATATCCAGATTCAACGGACATTATTCGTACCGATAGCAAAAGCGTACGTCATACAAATACGTAAACGAATGCTGTCCCAAGCGGTCGCCCGTGCGAATCATCGATCAAAATCAAAACCGGCGGAATGCACACACACACACACATACATACAAACATATGGGCCATATCGGCCATAGTAGCATTCGGGCCGCTTGTGTTAAGGACGCAAAACAAATCACATACGAACGTACCGGACCCATGACCCACAAATATGACTATAGGCCCTCAACAAATGTACAACATACGAACATATGACGGACAGGGCCCCGCCGCACCCGAACAAATCACAAATGTACGAAATGTGCATAGCAAAACATATATACCAAATATGGGATCCGGATCGAGGGGAGCACTCCAAAGTAGCGAATGGGTAGCCTAAACCGGGGATCACCCAACCGAGCGCTCCGTACCGCGCGCATGAAACGCATCCCCCGAAGAAAGGGGGTCGCATGGAAAAGTACCGAGTATGTAAAGTGAGGTACAAGAATCCAAATCATAACCCGGAGTCCGAGGATACGGAACAAATACGTAAGTAACGCATCAAACCTCGTGCGGAATGCAAATGTACGTAATGCAAATAAAAAAAATCATGCATAAGGCTCGGGAACGTGGTCACCCCCCCGACGCCGGTGCCACAACACATCATACTCCAAAGTTTTCAAATCTCCGTACATCTCCGAACACATCATAATATCACACACATCAAATCATCGAATATATCGTATGCCATATCACATCATAACACCATAAACGGTAACCGGCCCTATGGCGAGGTCTCGAAAACCGTAACACATCATACTGCCGAATGTGTCACAAAGCGCACGATCACAAAACCGGCCCGGTACCCGCGAACGAAGTCACAACCATTGGCACGAGCGTAGTAGTGCATAAACCATATGCATATCAAAAGTAAGTTCCAAGATTTGACACTAATCTTATATACATATATATTAACTTCGGAGGGCTTAAAATGAGTATCGAGCTAATCGGAATTTACATACAAAAGTTGCGGACTTTTTAAATTATCAATTTTTTTCCAAAAACACATCATAGGTCATTCCTTGAGAAATTTCGTATCATTCGTAGTGAGGGACATTCAAATAACGTTATAGGACATTTCTAACGGACCTTGGAGTCATAGACAAACACTTTCCTTTCATATCATACGGAAACGAACCAAACAAATCAAATAAGGAAGTCTCGGGACTTGCGGGCCCACCTCGGGTCAAGTCGAGGCGGCAGACATAAATTGCAAACATTGGGATCCATAAAGACATTTGTGAGAATTTCAAAGCGATTCGGATACATTTGCGGAAGTTATGGGGGTTTAAGCATTCTTTCAACCAAATGCAAGATTGTAGTTCAAATGCGTCAATGAACAGTACTCAGAATCAGACTCGAATTTCCAAGAGCAGAATTATCCCCGACGTCCCGATCTTAACCTAGTATGACTAGGACATGCCAAATGAAGAAAAGGTAGGCTTTACATACCTTACGGACGTCTTATGCTCGCTTTATCTCCAATCCCGTTTCGCCTAGAATCTGCAAAGGGTCACATTTACCAGTTACTATTCATAAGACTTTAACTTTCAATCTTGGTTTAATACTTGTCTACCAAAATTTTGGCAGCACCTCCCCTATACGTATAGCACCCCCGAGACATAGCTCGGCTCAATATACCAACAACAACAACCCAATAACACCATCAACAACAACAACAACACCAATAATCGCTACAAACATATATTAGCATAAATAGTCTTTCTTTCTACACAAAGCATTAACTATCATTCCAACTTCACGCTTTCATCCAATATCAACGTTTTCATATCTAACTACTAGTTCAAGACCATTCAAGTACACTTCGGACACATTTTTCATTATTCTACAAAATATACAAGAGTTTCATTGAACCATAATCCATCCCGAACTTCTACAAATGCAATAAAGCTACCAAATTACATTGTTTTTCTTCCAAACTTATTGACAACAACCCAAATTCACATTTGAACCTTACTTCCATACTTACATAAAAATCATATAAAATTCACATAATTTCTCATAATTACATACAACCCATTCCAATGCTAATTCAAATCACTAAACCATCTCTTGAGTCATCAAGGTCACGACGACGCAATTAACAACTAACTAAAATTAAATCCATTTCTTCCTTCCTTCACATAGCTCACGGTCACACACACACCCCTTCACAACACACAAAATCTTCATACTTTTCATCTATTTCATAAGGCCATAACAACATAATCAACATACTAACAAGTTTAACCATTTTCCTCCATGCAACTACTCCCCACGGCTACAACACAAACACACACCACACGGCCACCACATGCATACAACACTTTCATGATTCTCATGCACTCTACATATGCTACAACATATATATAATTCCTTCAACATAAAAAGTAGAAATCTTACCTTTTCCAATTTCTTTTCACTTGCCAAAAGAAGCACTTCCTTGCCAAGATAATTATACCACCTTGAAGAGCACCTTGAGCTTAGTAGGAATATAGGAAAATTACAATTTTTGAGCCAAGATTGAAGGCTTGGAAATTTTCTTCTCTTTTTTTTTTTTTTCTCCTTGGAGCCGAATGCTCCTTGTTCTTTTTCTCTTCTTTTTCTTTTAATTTCTTGAAGCTTCTTGAGAGCTTATCCCACTTATATAATTAATCACATGATTAATTATATGGGTTGGGCCAAGGCCACCATATGGCCGGCCACCCTCCAACATTGGGCTTCAATTTTTCATTTTTTTTAGCCCAATTCCTTATAATTCTTGTTTTGTACTTCCCGAAACAAATTTCCAAAATTCCAAATTTGCCCTTAGGCCTTCTCCATTGTTTCCGCATTCAAGTTTCCATAACCGGCATACACATATTAAGAAAAATTCAAACATGACCTTATTCCTTACAAACCAAGGTTATTTCCAAATTTTTCGAATATGCTAAAACACGGGATATAACACCAACAACATCAACAACAATACCAATAGTAATAACATCATTTCCAACACAACATATGCCATAAAATAGCCCACACACTGTTTTCCCATTTTCTCAACCAACCAACGTGCGATACGACTAATTAATAACTTTATTTCCGTAAGGAAGACGAAATTAATACCAACAACATCGATAACAACATCTTCAATATCCTACAAAATAAATACATATATTTTTATCCAAATTTCTCTTCAAGCCTAAATTCATAATCCGACAACACCAACAAACGAATTTATCCCACTATTCCCTCCGTTCTAATCCGTTAAAACTCTGAATAAACTTGTTAACAATGAAAAGGAACCTTAATCTTACCTCAAGTGTGCAGCCACCACGTCCACCCTCTCCTTCTTGGTTGATTTTTAGCTCAAATTGAAGGTAACACGATGTACGACACTTTTCTCTTCATGGGCTTCGGAATTCGGGGCTCAGATTTTGGTCAAAATTGGTTTTTCTCTCTAGGCTCTCCTCTCTCTTTTTCTCCAGAATTTTCTGGGTGTTTTGGTATGAAAAATGAGGAGAAAAGGCTGAAATTTTACTTAAAAAGGTGTGGGTAATGGGCCTGACCCGGTTGGGCTCGGGTTGGGCATGGCCCACTGACCTTTTTGTCTTAAAACGTCCATATCTCCTTATACCGATATCACTAGTGAATCCACGACCTATGGTTGGAAAGATATTTCAATTATCTACAACTTTAATTCTGAGAGTTTTCCCAAATTCCAAACTAATAATACCGTTTTGGCCCCTCGAAGTCAGATCACCCGAAAACATTTTCTTAAATCGTCCTTTTGGAGGGCTTACACTCATTTTTGGCTTATGGATCCTTCTTAGGACTTGCTCAACTTCACATGTGCTACCCGTATATCTCTTCATATGACCTTTATAAAATCCTGACATGTGGGCCCCACCTTAACTTATGGTTACGAGGGCTATCATCAGGTAACTTGTTAACTGATTTACTCCATATGATCTCCAATGTCATATGTACACTCTTATACGCAGATAATATAATCTTCATCCCTAATTCTTGTATAACTCTGCTTTCCCTTGAGCTCGTACTTGTCACGACCCAATCCCGTAGGCCATGACTAGTGCCCGAACTGGACACTCGTACACACCCATAACCCGAATCGGCATACAGATAATTTATACACATACAAAGATCAGACATCGTCTCGAACTGTCGCATACAAACACATATATCGCATAGAAGCCGACAAGACTATCATATATCACAACATCTCAAAATATGTACAAATACAAGCCGATAAGGCTGCCATGGCGGGTGGGACCGCCCAAAACACAAATCATACGAACACAACCGAACAGAACTATTCACAACCCACATATATGTCTACAGACCTCTAAAAATAACACAGAATCATATGACGGGACAGGGCCCCGCCGTACCCCTGAATAGACATACATATATACAACAAAAGAGTCTGTACCAAAATATGGGCTCCGGAACAAGGGAGCACTCCAAGACAGCTGAAAGGGAATCTGGCGGCGAATCACCAAAACGTGTATGTCCGTACTGCGAGCATGAAACGCGGCCCCAGAAGAAAGGGGTCGATGCGGAATATGTCTTAGTATGTAAAGCATGAAACACGATGGACGGGGTATAACCAAAGTAAGAAGTACAGAAAATGCGTACAATATCCAGGGTATCAAAATACTTACTTTGGAAACACAAATTATGCATGTCAATATCATATTCAATTCATTATGGGCTTAGGAACATAAGTAAATAATCATCATGTACAAATGCATATATAGCGTGTCCCGGCCCTCCAGTGAGGGACTCGGTAAATGAGATCATATCATCATGTATAACCATCATATCATCACACATATATATACCGTACCCGGCCCTCTAGTGAGGGACTCGGTGAATAGAATCACCATATTATCATATCATCATATTATCATATCATATATCATATACGGTCCGTAATGGGACCCGGCGGACAGAACATGGTCACCACCCCATCTTTGGCGCCACAACACATCATACTTCGGAATGTTGCATATCTCCGAACACATCATGCTCCGTATCACATCATACTTCGTATCACATCATACTTCGTAACACATCATACTTCGTAACACATCATACTTCGTATCACATCATACTTCGTATCACATCGTACTTCGAAAAACACATCATACTTCAGAATATAGCATAGTGCGCACGATGACATAACCGGCCCGGGACTCGGCGAAGGATGTAACAACAGTATGCACGAGCAGAGTCGTGGGAAACTATATGCAGTTTAAAATATCTTTAAAGATTCGATAGAATAATCAAAACGAACTATCATTTAACAACCAAGACAATAGTCAAATCAGGTTTCTTCCGAATGTCACTCGGGAACATATCAAATAAAACTTCAGAAATCATAGTTACGTATCAAAATCATATGCATAAAATCCTCATTTCAGACTCAACGGATAAGTAGGTAATCATACTCGGGGATCGGGATGATAGCCATGTTAAGTTCGTTAAAAAAAAAGTCATTAAAACTATACAAAGAAAAGTCTCGGGGGCCCACGGATATGCATCAAACCAATCCAGGCCCGCCCATGAAAGTTAGAGATACTTATTCGTTACAAAATCTTCTACGAACGTTTCGAAGCGATCCGAGCTCGTTTATGAAAGTTACGGTCGTTCGTAGTTTCAGAATCCGTTAAAAACAAAATCTCTTTATGCAACATTTGAAACCCAATCATACAAAGACATAAGGATCATAATTCTACTACATTAAGAGTGCCAACATTAAGAGGTGAATAAGAATCGTAGACATGCTCGGATCGTAAGAATAGAATTACCCTGAGGCTTGTATCATAGCCTACTTACAACTAAGACATGCCAAAAGAAAGAAAGGTTAGGCTTTACATACCTCGTCCGCTACCTAAGCTTGTCCAAACTCAAGTCTCGGGCTGCCCAAGATCTACAACAACGTCATTATATACCAAACATTAGTCATATATCCTTAGGGATTCAATCCCAAACTAGCACTTAATCTACAGAAATTTGGGCAGCATTTCCTCTGTAAATACAACAACCCCGAGAATTCAACTCGGCCAAATCTTCAACAACAATACCAACAATCATTCTAACAACATCAACAATCAATTCAACTATATACGTTCAAACCAACATCAACGCTTACATGTTCAAGTACTAATCCGAGAGCATTCAAACACGATTCAAGAACACTTCAAACAATCCGCATAGTATTCAAAACAACCAAACCAAAACTCAATCCACCAAAACCCCACCAAACCCGAGAACAACAACAACAACAACACATTCCTTTCTCCCAAATTCATAAACTACACCAACAATCTACACATTAGCAACATTATTCTTATAGATGCAAGAAACTATATTAGAATTACATTAGCTTCAAAAACAGCCCAACAACGATTTCAACTTCAACTTGAATCATTAAACTTTCATTATCATCATAGAATCCATGACGACAACAACCAAAATACCACATAAAATTAGTTCATTCCTTAGCATACAAAACAGTCCATTTTATTTTCCACCTCGACACACAAATTCCATGATTTTCATCCATGTCCACACACTACAACAACACCCAAACATGCTAAATACAATTAATTCACCACTCCTACACAACATCACATATACACGGCCAAGCATCAACATACACGGTTCAACATCAACATCCATATTTTTATGAATTTCATTCATTTCTACATACTACAACATACACAAACCATCCATAACATATAAAAGAAGAAGATTGAACCTTACCTTTTCCACTTAGTTCTTCAACTTGGCTAGGGTGTGTCTTGCAAAAACGAATGGTTGGCTTACTCCAACAACCACTCCACGTTAATTAGGACCTTCCAATTGGTTGAATTGCTAGAGGAAAATATTTTTTTTGATCAAGATTTTTGGACCTTAATTTTCCTTACCATGGCCGAATGGTCTCCTTTGTGTTTCTCAAAGTTTCTTGAATTTTCTAAGGGGTGGAAGATGATGAAAATGATTAACTTGGTCATCTAATACACATATATTAAGCATCCATGTGGCCTATGGCCCACACACATGGACGGCCAACTTGGCCTTTTTGCCCCATGAATTAGCAACTTTTCATAATTCACTTTTAGCCCCAAATTTTTCTTCATATTTCATACCAATAAAATCATAAGAAACTTATGCCTTAAACACAATCGTGGTTAAAAGTCTCTGCCTCGTATCCCGGATTAGTCTTTTCCTTAACTTATCACAGTTAGCTTGGATTGTCCCAATGTACAAAATACGGGATATAACATCCTTCCCCCTTTTAGAACATTCGTCCTCGAATGTTAAACTAGTCTCATAAGGTCTTATAAGGATCTCGGGGGGGGGGGGTTTCCTTTATTACTATAACATGCAGTCTCATCTACCGATCATATTTCTTCTTCGTCTTCCCTTCAGCTTCTCAAATCATCTTATAATCCCCCTTCACTCAACTTGTAACACTCTAGGCACATTGTCTCGTGTCACTTCTTTATCTTTAATTCCAACTCTTCTATCGTTCCTTGCTCAAATCTTGCTCCCAAATTTTCGGTCACACATTATGTGGAAATCTTTACGAGAATATGCGAAGGTGCTCAATTTAGCTCAAAAATACCTTAGTGTGGCTTCACTAATCCTTATGTTTTACTTTGTCTTCGCCTCTTTTCTCTTACAATCAGTATCGGAATAGGTCTTTGGTTCAACCATAGCCATGTCCTGTTTGTCCTCCGTACTAATTTCATCTCGGTAATTTAGCTTAAACCATCTTTACATCTTTCCTTAATGCACCCAGAATATTATCACCGTATTGTTATTACTGAATCCAAACTTTTCTCATTAAATATTCGCTTGGTCTCATCCTTAGCATATAAATGTTCGTGGATAGTATAACTACTCTTGTCTCGGCAAGAAATCTTACCTATAGCCCGAGCATCCGTATCAAATATATTGTAGTGTTGATTGCCTCCATCTTGCACTTGCATCTCTCGCATCCGCTTCCCCCCTTTAAGGGGTGTACTTATACTATTACCCAATTATACTGTCACGACCCAGCCCCGTGGGCCGCGACTGGTGCCCTACTTAGGCACCCAAACAAACCCACGAACCAAATGGTCATATTAGGACACACGTCCGGGTCAACGGACATTATTCGTACCGACGGCGGATAGCGAGACGTCATACAAATACGAAAACGAATCTTTGTCCCTGGCGGTCGCCGTGCGAGAATCATCGGATCAAAATCGAAGGCGGCGGTATGCACATCGCCCGGATACACACATACATACAAACATATGGGCCATATCGGCCATAGTAGCATACGGGCCGCTTGGGACGCAAAACGGGGATCGCATACGAACGAACCGGACCCGCGACCCACAAATATGACTACGGAGCCTCTACGGACATACGAACAGACAAACATACGAACATATGATGGGACAGGGCCCCGTCGTACCCGAATAGTCACAAATGTACAGAATATGCGTAGCAAAACATATATACCAAATGTGGGCTCCGGACCGAGGGGAGCACTCCAAATAGCAGAATGGGTAGCCTAGACCGGAGGATCACTCAACCGAGCATCTGTACCTGCGCGGCATGAAACGCAGCCCCCGAAGAAAGGGGGTCAGTACGGAAAAAGTACTGAGTATGTAAAGCAGAAGGTACAGCAATCCAAATCATGACTTGGGGTCAGAAGATACAAAGACAAATACAGAAGTAATAGATCAAACCTGTGCGAAATGCAAATGTACAGAATGCAAATAAAAGTCGTGCATAAGGCTCAGGAACGTGGTCACCCCTTGCGGCGGGTGCCTGACACATCATACTCCGGAAGTTTTCAAATCTCCGTACATCTCCGAACACATCATAATATCACACACATCAAATCATCGAACGGATCGGATGCCATATCACATCATAACACCATAAACGGTAACCGGCCCTATGGCGAGGTCTCGGAAACCGTAACACATCATCTTGCCGAATGTGTCATAAAGCGCACGATCCAAAACCGGCCGGTGCCGTGAACGAAATCATAGCCATTGGCACGAGCAGAGTAGTGCAGAAACCATATGCATATTAAAAGTAAATTCCAGGACACGACACATAATTTTTATATACATATGCATTAGTATCAGAGGGCTCAAAATGAGTATCGAATTGATCAGAACTAATATACCAAAGTTACGGACTTTTAGTTTATCAATTTTTCGAAAAACACATCGTAGGTCATTCTCAGAAAAATTTAGTATCAATCATAGTACTGAGCGTTCAAATGACGTTATAGGACATTTCCAACGGACCTCAGAGTCATAGGCCAACGTTTTCCTTTCACGTCGTACGAAGATGAGTCAAACGAATCAAATAAGGGAAGTCTCAAGACTTGCGGGCCCACCTCGGGTCGGTCGAGGCGGCGGACATAAATTACAAACATTAGGCTCCCTAAGGTTATTCATAAGAGTTTCGGAGCGATTCGAATGCATTTGTGAAAGTTACATAGGTTTAAGCATTCCTTTGATCGAATATAAGGATTATAATTCAATTGCGCTGAATGAATAGTATACCAAATCAAACTCGGATTTCTAAGAGCAGAATTATCCCCGAGGTTCCGATCTTAACCTAGTAGGACTAGGACATGCCAAAAGAAGAAAAGATAAGCTTTACATACCTTACGGACGTCTGATGCTCGCTTAAACTCAAATCCCGTTTCGTCTAGAATCTGCAAATGGTCAGAGTTACCAAATGTAAATCATATGCCTTTTGGGGAGCTTATTCTTAGCCCTTATCTGTCTACAAGAATTTGGGCAGCATCTCCCCTATAAATTCGCTGCCCCGAGAATATGACTCGGCTCAGAATATCAACAACCATACCAATAACAACACCAACAACATCAACATTCAATACCAAACACATTATAACATAAATAGTCCCTCTTTCTACATAATGCAACAACCTCGACTCCAACTTCACACTTTCAAACTAATATCAACATTTCCATATTCATTTACTAATTCAAGACCATTCAAACGCAATTCGGAAGCATTTCACATTATTTCACAAATCATACAAAAGTTTCACCGAAACCATAATTCATCCAAAGCTTCCAATTTCAACATAAACTTCCATAACACGTTTTTGTCTTCCAATTTCATTTACAACGACAACAATTTGCATCTTACAAATTCATTCTCATAAATACATAAACTATAATAAAATCACATACTTTCCGACAACAACTTAACAACAATTTTCTCATGCCAACTAAGACCATTAGCCTTCCATTTTCATCACAAGACTCCAACAACACAATTAACATGCTAAATAATATTTGTTCATCTCTCCTCCATACCACATGGCACACGGCCAAACACACCCTTCACACACACACACGCCATGCACACACACACCACACTTTCATGGCTCTCTTCTAATTCTAATCATTATAACATGCATACTTACTCCATAACACAAAAGAATAGAATTCTTACCTCTTTCTTGAAATTTCAACTTGCCGCAAACGTGGTTCTTTCGCCAAACTAATTATACCACGTCGGAGAGCGTCTTGAGCTTGTTACTAATTCAAGAAGAACAAGATTTTTGGATTGAGATTGATGGACTTGGAATTTTTTTTTTTCCTTCTTCCTTGTTCGGCCGAATGGCCATCTAATGGAACTCTCAAGTTTTCTTTTTGTTTCTTGAATTTTCTTGAAGATTAACTCTCTTATATTGATTAGTCACATGACTAATCACATGACTAAATTCATGGGCTTGGATCACTATTTTTTTGGACCATGGCCGGCCAAGCCTCTCTCACTTGGGCCTCATTTTTCTTTTTTATTTTTATTTTTTGAGCCCAATTGGCTTTAAATCTTGTTTTGTAATTCCCGAAGCTAATTTCCGAAATTTCAATTTTGCCCTTGGCCTTCCTCCGTATTTCCACACCACTATTTTTCATAAACAGCACACACATATCTTAATCCCAATCAACATATGACCTTATTCTTTACAAATCAAAATCATTTCGCATTTTCCGAATATGCTAAAATACCGGATATAACATCCTCCCCCCCTTTAGAACATTCGTCCTCGAATGTTATATTAGCCTTATAGGCCTCACAAACGTTTCCGGGGAGGTCCTTTTACTAATTACACACTCGTATTTCATCTGAACACTTGTAAGGGCATGCGTTTTCTAACTCCTCTTTATCCTCGTCCGACGTTACCATATTCGGGTTGTTCGGAATACCATTAGTCTAGCGGCTCGTACAATCTCAAATAAGATATATAGCGAAGAGAATCTTCATCAGAACCAGAAGATCGGACGGATGTCAGAAGGAGTCATATCCGGAATCAGAAGTACAGAAGTATAGCAGACAGGATCGTGATCATACGTTATACCAAACAGATTCATGATCAGAGGCAGACGCACAAAAGCATATCGAACAAAACCACATTCGGAGTCAGATGTACTGAACTATATCGGATAAATCCGTAGTCAGAGTCAGACGTATGGAAGTATGCCAGACAGATCCGTGATCAGAGTCAAACGTACAGAGAAGTAGCAGACAGATTTGTAATCAGAGTCGGACGTACAGAGACGTATCAGACAGAAACGTAATCGGGTTCAGAAGTACAAAGGTATGTCGGACAAAAACGTATTCAAATTCGGAAGTACAGAGGCATACTAGACAGAGCTCCATCAAAATCGGAGGTGCAGAAGTACGACATACAGAATCACAATCAGAGTCAGATCACTTTCACTAATATTTCCGTGACTTACGAAAATTCCCTTGTCAACGTTCCACTACTCACTTTAATCATTGTCTTACCGCAAAAATGTCATTACCATATATCCATTCGCGATGTTTTCAAATTCTCATTCGAACCCTTTTCTAACTTCTTCTAACCCGATCTAGGTATTGCAACATAATTTGTAAGTCGAAGATCCCCGAACAACATCTTTTCTACACATATCTTTTTCTCGACCAATATGGTCACTAAGGAACAATCATACATAGCCATATACATTTACTATTATCTTACCTGCAAACATTTCCAAACGCTTATTTAAACTTATTCTGATTTCAGAACCACGTTGCTCTTTCCTCCTTTCCTTATTACGGAGGGGCTTCCTTCCCAAATCCTCGATCTTCTTTTTTGTTTTGCACCGTCACCTCTCGCTCGTTTACAGACTCGTTCGTCACACTTCCACACTAGGGTTTTATGAGTCGTCTGTCGGCCTCTCTCGAAGGTTTTGCTCAATCACATTTCTTATCCTCCCTTCTCCCCAACATCCTTACTCACTTTCTTTTTCGAACCTCGCCACGCTCCGTTTAGCCTACCTCAACCACATTTTCGTAGCTAGTCCTACCTTAGCATATCATCTCAAATTACCTTACATCTTACCCCAATTCATTTATAATACCACAGATATGCATCTTTCATTTACCACCTTAGCACACTTCCCAAGGGGTCACCCATCCTGCGGCCCGGCCACGCTAACCTTGAAACTTTCATGCGTTTTGTTACGTTATTGCTAATATAATTACGTCGACTACCTCACACGACCTTTGTCACTCAATTTAGGGCGGATTGGGGTCTTAGTAAATTTTCGGACAGTTCTCGTAGCGGGTCCCACCCCGATCTAAGCCATACAATTACCATACTGCCCCTTCTGAGTCTTCAATATTCACTTTCGTCCAGGGTTTCTAGATTTATACTGGTGGCAGGGACCCCTCAGTCGCCCTTGCTTTTAACCGCTAAGTCTTTAATCCAACGTAATAGATTTACTCTATCGATATCGACTTCCAAGGCATGTTAAGAACTTATATCTCATTTTCCTTTTTATAATGCTGGAAAAATTTGGGCAGAGGTTCCTCGTACTTCTTACTAACCCAACACTCGTACATAGAAATACCAACAATGCCTCATGGGGCCAACATATATACACACGTATCATAGCGTATCATAGCCACACAAGGCTAATAATTTCAAGTACATTATGAAGATGTCGAGACTTACCTCACATGCATAACTCAAACGGCAACGAGCACTTTCCTATTTACTTTCCTTTTCAACCTTCAACTTTATATTTCAATCATACTTCCAATAACTTCCCCAATACACTTCCTTTGTACCATTACTTACTTGTATACTGTGTAGCTTCCATTATTATCAGTCATTGTCTTCTGTCGATACCGTTCTTCGGCTGAAATCAAAGGTTAGTAGAAAAGGAATTCACTTCCTATGGCTAGGTACTATCGCACGATCTAAGATCCGAAAGGCAACACCTACACTTCCTATAGATGTGGTGCCTGACACCTCGATTTATAGATGTGGTGCACAACCCGGCCCGTGGTAAGTCATATTAGACACGTGTCGCACCACGATTTTATGGGCACCCGACCCCGTACTCGGAGCGAGCGAACCACGGCTCTTGTACGGACATAACTCACCGAGACTCTTAGATCCAAAAGAAAGGCAACAAGCGATGTCTTCCGACCACTTTTGTCCCGTATAGCCCACTTTGACTCGGCACCACTCGGGGGCAAGGAGCTTGCCGTATAACATCTTATCTTGACGTGGTGCACAACACACCGATAAACATAGATGGCTTGGGAGTATCGAATTTACTCGTCATATTAGGCACACACGTATGCCCGATGGGTTCCGATAAACGATTCCTCCGGAATGTGCGCATGTGCGCAGCGCCTCGGATGGCCGCACAATTCTCCGCGGCCCGTGTACATGTATACTGCCCCCGCGCCGAACGGCGAACAATGCGGTGGAATACGCGTGATAACATATCCCGGCCGGGCTCGGTGAAGGAAGTATCGAGGGCATCCACGAGTGGAGTAGTGAGAAACTATATGCATCATAAAATATTCAAAGACTCGATAGAATAATCCGCGCAGGTCATTTAGAAAAGAAATCGGACGATAGTCATTGTACGCCCGGATGTCGCGAGGGATCAAATTAAAACTTCCGGGATTGTTTGTACATCATCAAATTACAAAACATCGAACCAAACAAATCATATAAAAGAAATTGAAAGGATAATCATAGCCACATCGCCCGAACGGTTTGTGTCACACACATATTTCAAACATACAGATTCAATAAAATAAATAAAACGACTATCATATGGGCCATTTTTACTTAAAAACAAGTCAAACGGAATAATAAAGAAAGTCCACAAACAAGATGGCACACAAATTACGTAGACGTCACTACGGATGCGATTCCATTTGTACAAGCAGATATTAGACGACTTTTCTAATCATTTACAACTTAACTAGTTCAATTCCATCAAATTTGGACGTATTCGAACGAGTAGAGTCGTCCTCGAGGACCCGCATGCCAAGAGAAGGAAAGGTGGAGCCCCTTGTTTGCAAATATCCCGTTTCCTCCAAAATCTACAATTGGTCACATTTATCAAATATTAATTATAAGGCTTTAAGAATACGAAATTTGGGCGGATCTCCCACATCACATCCCCGAGATTTTATACACACCATACCAACATTTCACAAACATACGGATACTAATGCTTGTATACAATTTCATATGATGGGACGGGAAATATATCATCGCAACGGCTACAAATATCATATGTGTATTGTCACAAATAGCGAAAATACAAAACAGCCACGAAAATTACATAAAACAGCCCCAAATATTGTTACAAAACAGCCCGATATACGATACAATATCTTTATACACTTTATTCTCCCAAATTCAAGAACAACAACTTATCAAAAACATCAACAACAATATCAACAATTATTATACATCATAACTAACGTATCCATTTAATCCACCTAAAACAGCCCCTTAATCCTTAAATCCCAACATACAACAAATGTGGTTTATAACGCTATTTTCTCCGTTCTAATCCGTTAAAACTCTAAATAAACTTATTAACAATGAAAAAGGGACCTTATTCTTACCTTAAGTATGCAGCAACCACTTCAACAATCTTCTTCTTGGCTGATTTTTAGCTCAAATTGAAGGCAACGCGACGTACAACACTTTTCTCGAATGAGCTTCGCGATCACAAAATTGATTTCTCTCTAAATTTCTCCTCCCTTTCTCTCTCTAGAATATTCTAAAATTTTATGGGTGTGTTTTGGGTCTGAAATGTGAGAGAATACATATTATATGACAATAGAAATGGGCTGACCCGAATTGAAATCGGGGAGTTCATCTCGACCTTTCTGCCTTAAAATGTCCATATCTCCTTATTCCGATGTCACCTATTGTCCCACGGGTTGGAAAGCTAATTCAATTATCTACAACTTCTATTTCTTGATAGTTTTCCAAATTCCAAACTTATAATATCGTTTTTGCTCCTCGAAGTCAGGTCACCCGCGTTTTTCTTAAAGATATTCGTTTGGAGGGCTTCTACTTTGATTTGGCCCAAGGGTCCTCCTTGATCCATTCATATCATCTCGATGTGTGGGACCCACCTCACCACTTGGGGTCGTGAGTTTAAATTATACAAAGACAAATACGAGTATCACGCTTAATAGATATAACAACACGTCCGTACGGACATTATTCGTACGAAATGCAAATGTAATCAATGAAAATAAAAGTCGTGCATACACACATACACATACAAACATATGGGCCATACGTGGTCACGACCCACGCAAAACGTGCCCACAAATATGACTACGAGGCCTCTACATCATACGAACAAACGTACGAACGTATGAACGGGGCCCCGTTTAGTCACAAATCTCGTATGCGTAGCAAAACATATATACCAAATGTGGGCACATCATAATATCACACGCAACGAGCAAATCGCGGCATCGCGGCCCCGAAACGAGATGTAAAAGGATACAGGACTTGGGGTCGGATGCCATAATAGATCACGTCATGCAAATGTACACAAATAAAAGTCATAAGGCTCGGGAACGTGGTCACCCCGACCGCTCCCCACAACACATCATACTCCCGAGAAGTTTTCAAATCTCCCGTACATCTCGAAACACATCATAATATCACACACATCAAATCATCGAATGCGGATCGGATGCCATATCACATCATAACACCATAAACGGTAACCGGCCCTATGGCGAGGTCTCGGAAGCCGTAACACATCATCTTGCGAATGTGTCATAAAGCGCACGATCACAAAACCGGCCCGGGTACCGGCGAACGAAATCATAGCCATTGGCACGAGCAGAGTAGTGCAGAAACCATATGCATATTAAAAGTAAATTCCAGGACTCGACACATAATTTTTATATACATATGCATTAGTATCAGAGGGCTCAAAATGAGTATCGAATTGATCAGAACTAATATACCAAAGTTACGGACTTTTAGTTTATCAATTTTTCGAAAAACACATCGTAGGTCATTCTCAGAAAAATTTAGTATCAATCATAGTATGAGCGTTCAAATGACGTTATAGGACATTTCCAACGGACCTCAGAGTCATAGGCCAACGTTTTCCTTTCACGTCGTACGAAGATGAGTCAAACGAATCAAATAAGGGAAGTCTCAAGACTTGCGGGCCCACCTCGGGTCAGGTCGAGGCGGCGGACATAAATTACAAACATTAGGCTCCCTAAGGTTATTCATAAGAGTTTCGGAGCAATTCAAATGCATTTGCGAAAGTTACAAAGGTTTAAGCATTCCTTTGATCGAATATAAGGATTATAATTCAATTGCGGCAATGAATAGTATACCAAATCAAACTCGGATTTCTAAGAAGCGAGAATTATCCCGAGGTTCCGATCTTAACCTAGTAGGACTAGGACATGCCAAAAGAAGAAAAGATAAGCTTTACATACCTTACGGACGTACGATGCTCGCTTAAACTCAAATCCCGTTTCGTCTAGAATCGCAAATGGTCGGAGTTACCAAATGTAAATCATATGCCTTTTGGGGAGCTTATTCTTAGCCCTTATCTGTCTACAAGAATTTGGCGCATCTCCCCTATAAATTCGCTGCCCCGAGAATATGACTCGGCTCAGAATATCAACAACCATACCAATAACAACACCAACAACATCAACATTCAATACCAAACACATTATAACATAAATAGTCCCTCTTTCTACATAATGCAACAACCTCGACTCCAACTTCACACTTTCAAACTAATATCAACATTTCCATATTCATTTACTAATTCAAGACCATTCAACGCAATTCGGAAGCATTTCACATTATTTCACAAATCATACAAAAGTTTCACCGAAACCATAATTCATCCAAAGCTTCCAATTTCAACATAAACTTCCATAACACGTTTTTGTCTTCCAATTTCATTTACAACGACAACAATTTGCATCTTACAAATTCATTCTCATAAATACATAAACTATAATAAAATCACATACTTTCCGACAACAACTTAACAACAATTTTCTCATGCCAACTAAGACCATTAGCCTTCCATTTTCATCACAAGACTCCAACAACACAATTAACATGCTAAATAATATTTGTTCATCTCTCCTCCATATCACATGGCACACGGCCAAACACACCCTTCACACACACACACGCCATGCACACACACACCACACTTTCATGGCTCTCTTCTAATTCTAATCATTATAACAGGCATACTTACTCCATAACACAAAAGAATAGAATTCTTACCTCTTTCTTGAAATTTCAACTTGCCGCAAACGTGGTTCTTTCGCCAAACTAATTATACCACGTCGGAGAGCGTCTTGAGCTTGTTACTAATTCAAGAAGAACAAGATTTTTGGATTGAGATTGATGGACTTGGAAATTTTTTTTTTCCTTCTTCCTTGTTCGGCCGAATGGCCATCTAATGGAACTCTCAAGTTTTCTTTTTGTTTCTTGAATTTTCTTGAAGATTAACTCTCTTATATTGATTAGTCACATGACTAATCACGTGACTAAATTCATGGGCTTGGATCACTATTTTTTTGGACCATGGCGCTAAGCCTCTCTCACTTGGGCCTCATTTTTCTTTTTTTTTTTTATTTATTTTTGAGCCCAATTGGCTTTAAATCTTGTTTTGTAATTCCCGAAGCTAATTTCCGAAATTCCAATTTTGCCCTTGGCCTTCCTCCGTATTTCCACACCACTATTTTTCATAAACAACACACACATATCTTAATCCCAATCAACATATGACCTTATTCTTTACAAATCAAAATCATTTCGCATTTTTTGAATATGCTAAAATACCGGATATAACATCCTCCCCCCCGCTTGAACATTCGTCCTCGAATGTTATATTAACCTTATAGGCCTACACAAACGTTTCCGGAGGTCCTTTTAGTAATTACACACTCGTATTTGATCCGAACACTTGTAAGGGCATGCGTTTTCTAACTCCTCTTTATCCTCGTCCGACATTACCATATTCGGGTTGTTCGGAATACCATTAGTCTAGCGGCTCGTACAATCTCAAATAAGATATATAGCGAAGAGAATATTCATCAGATCCCGGAAGATCGAGACGGATGTCGAAGGAGTCTGTCGAATCGGAAGTACGAGTATAGCGAGGGCGATCGTGATCATACGTTATACCAAACAACATTCATGATCGAGGCGGGGGGCCTTGCACAAAAGCATATCGAACAAACCCATATTCGAGTCAGATGTACTGAACTATATCGGATAAATCCGTAGTCAGAGTCAGACGTATGGAAGTATGCCAGACAGATCCGTGATCAGAGTCAAACGTACAGAGAAGTAGCATGCATTTTTTTTAATCGAGTCGGACGTACGGAGACGTATCGAACGGAGAAACGTAATCGGGTTCGAAGTACAAAGGTATGTCGGACAAAAACGTATTCAAATTCGGAAGTACGAGAGGCATACTAGACGAGCTCCATCAAAATCGGAGGTGCGGAGCTACGACACACAATCACAATCGAGTCGGATCACTTCCTTTAATATTTCCGTGACTTACGAAAATTCCCTTGTCAACGTTCATTCCACTACTCACTTTAATCATTGTCTTACCGCAAAAATGTCATTACCATATATCCATTCGCGATGTTTTCAAATTCTCATTCGAACCCTTTTCTAACTTTTTCTAACCCGATCTAGGTATTGCAACATAATTTGTAAGTCGAAGATCTAGAACAACATCTTTTCTACACATATCTTTTTCTCGACCAATATGGTCACTAAGGAACAATCATACATAGCCATATACATTTACTATTATCTTACCTGCAAACATTTCCAAACGCTTATTTAAACTTATTCGATTTTGTAACCACGTTGCTCTTTCCTCCTTTCCTTATTACGGAGGGGCTTCCTTCCCAAATCCTCAATCTTCTTTTTTTTGTTTTGCACCGTCGACTCTCGCTCGTTTACGGACTCGTTCGTCACACTTCCACACTAGGGTTTTATGCGTCGTCTGTCGGCCTCTCTCGAAGGTTTTGCTCAATCACATTTCTTATCCTCCCTTCTCCCCAACATCCTTACTCACTTTCTTTTTCGAACCTCGCCACGCTCCGTTTGCCTACCTCGGCCACATTTTCGTAGCTAGTCCTACCTTAGCATATCATCTCAAATTACCTTACATCTTACCCCAATTCATTTATAATACCACGGATATGCATCTTTCATTTACCACCTTAGCACACTTCCCAGGGGGGTCACCCATCCCAGAATTGCTCTGGCCCCAGCACGCTTAACCTCGAAACTTTCATGCGTTTTGTTACGTTATTGCTAATATAATTACGTAGACTACCTCACACGACCTTTGTCACTCAATTTAGGGCGGATTGGGGTCTTAGTAAATTTTCGGACAGTTCTCGTAGCGGGTCCCACCCCGATCTAATCCATACAATTACCATGTTTGCTCTCTTTCCGAGTCTTCAATATTCACTGGCCCCGGGTTTCTAGATTTATGCTTGGTGGCGGGGACCCCTCGGTCCGCCTCGTTTTTAACCGCTAAGTCTTTAATCCAACGTAATAGATTTACTCTATCGATATCGACTTCAGAGGCATGTTAAGAACTTATATCTCATTTTCCTTTTTATAATCTTGGAAAAATTTGGGCGAGGTTCTCGACTTCTTTCTTACTAACCCAACACTTGTACACGGAAATACAGCTCAACAATGCCTCACGGGGCCAACATATATACACACGTATCATAGCGTATCATAGCCACACAAGGCTAATAATTTCAAGTACATTATGAAGATGTCGAGACTTACCTCACATGCATAACTCAAACGGCAACGAGCACTTTCCTATTTACTGTTACACCCCGTACTTCGTACGTTGGAATATTCTGGTTGGTTGCGACGTTATGGACAAGACTTTTAATTTTCGGTTTTGTTGATTTTGTCTCGATACATAAGTCGCATATTCATCTTTTGTGGGTATGAAGTGTTAAGGGTAAACTTGGAATAAGGAATTTGGGGTTAAAAGCGAAATATGAAAAGTTAGACATCTTATGAAAATTTTGGGACCAAAAAGGGAATTATGGAAAGTTGGCTATTATTGGAAAAAAGGCCATAAGTGGCCGGCCATGTGGAGGAATAAAATGACTCATTTAAGTCATCTTCACCTTTTCTTATCCCTTAGAAACTTCAAGAAAGATGAAGAAAGAAAAGAGAGGAGAATCGGCCAAGAACAAGAAAAATGGAAGATCAAAAGTGACCATGGAAAAATTATTTTCTTCTAGGTTTTCTACTCCTTGGAAGGTCCTAAGCATCATGAAGTAGTTGGTGGAAGCAAGCAAAGCCTTATTGTTGCAAAAACAAGCTTTAAACCGAATGGAAGAATAAGGTAAGAACTATTTCTTTTTCTTGTGTTGTGAAGGGTGTGTGTATGTTAAAGTATGTAAATATGAATGAAAATCATGGAAACTTGGGTGTGGGAGCCAAGCCGTGACCATGGGGGATGCATGGCTTGTGGCCGTGCGTAGTGTGGTGTGTAGGATTGATAGCTTGGATTAGATGTAGCATGATTCTTTGTTGTTGTAATGTGTTGAACGGATGGAAACTACATATATATGTGCGTGTGTTAAGGTGGCCGAATGTAGGCCATGGTTGTGCCGGATGAACAAATGTTACTTAAGGCGTTAGTTGTTGTCGTTGCGAGTTTTATATCGTTAATGAACCTTTGAATGATCCACGTTTGGATTAGGAAGGTCGCGGGCTGTTTGGGGTTGTGGTACGATTAATGGAAAATTGGTATTTAAGAAAATGGCATGGCTAATGCATGGATTAGTAGTATAAAGTATAGGGTTCGAAAGAAAGAAATGTGGAGTAGTGTTCTTGGGTTTGGATGAAATTCGGGTAAGTTGGAATAATGTTTGGGCTATGTGAGATATTTTATGACTTGCTTAAGGTGTTCTTGTATATGGTTCGAATGGGTTCGAGTTGGTAATTGAATGTATGAACATTAATGCTAATTTGATTATATGAAGCTAGATGAATATTAATGTTGGAATGTATTGTAAATGGGAAATTGATATTGCCGTGTGGTTGTTGGTTTGATTGTTGTCAAATTTGGCCGAGTGTGAATCTCGGGGTTGGTGAATATATAGGGGAAATGCTGCCCAATTTTTGGTAGAAAAAGTAACGGTTTGGAATTGGATTCTTTAGTGCGTATGACTAATGTTCGATGCCTATCGATGTTATTGTAGATTTTGAGCGTAGGAGTTTGAGTTTGGATTAACCTAGAAGCGAACCGTATGTGAAGCTTACCCTTCTTTTCTTTTTGGCATGTCTTAGACGGAACTAAGGTATGACATGATTTGTGCCTCGGGGTAATTCCATTCGTAGTTCTCGAGTATGTTCGTGATTCGTGTTTGCTTTGTTGCTGCATCCTTGGTATGGTTAGGTCATGGTTCGTATGTTTTGGATATGATTGAGTTTGAAATCTTTGCGTAAGCGATTCTTATATGTTTTCTTTGTTACTTGTATTCTTACGTCTTTTGTGTGCTTAAATTCCCAAGATTGCAAAAGAATATTTTCAAAAAGAGTTTTGTTTCAAAAGTTATTTTCTTTTAAAAGATATAAAACGGCCCCGAAGCTTCAAACGTCCGTAACTTTTTGCATACGACCTCGAAACGCCCCAAAACATAATATGTAAGTTCATAAGACATCATTCTCCCCCTACCTCGTAGTCGTCGGCTCGGACGGGGGTCGGCACCCGTCCGTGGGGCACGCGCCTTTCTATGCTACTTTTTGGGATTTTTTGGAAAATTTAACATTTTCTTCACTATGACTATTTATTTATGTATTTGTCGAGTTGGAAATAAAGATTTTTATGCCCATGATTTTGATACATAATTGTGGTTTCTAAAGTTCGGTTTGACATGCCTAGGCGAGATTCGGGAGAAAACTAGTTTTGACTTTTGGTTTTGGATTTTTCAAAAAAAAAAAGGGTTCGTTTTGATCATTCGGTTGAGTCGCGACGGTGTTTGATATGTGTGTGGTTACTTACGATCCGTTCGTGCGTTACGTGTCACATCTTTCACCGGATCCGGGCCGGTATATGATCGTGCGCACTATGATATATTACGAAGTTATCTTTGTGTTACGGTTCCGAGACCCTCGCCCACAGTGGCGGGGTTCCGCTTTACGGTTACGCCTCGTGATATGGCTTATGATGTGTTGTGATGATGTGTTGTGTTCGGGGATACGGAGATTTGAAATCTTCCTGGAGTTATCTTTGTGTTGTGAGCGCCGAATAGGGTGGCGACCACGTTATCTCTTCCGCCGTGTCACATGGACGCATTTGATACGTGACGTACGTGTGATGAGTTTTGTTCTCAGATGATGAGTTTGATCACCGATGATGGAGGCAAATCCCACATCGGTTCGCTTGTCCTCCGTATGACGCGTACGCGTTCGGCATGAGTACGCATGATTTTGTGTGTGTCGGATGTAAGTACTTAGATAGTTGTGTTATTACGACTTCACTTCGTACTTCTACTTTAGTTATGACCTCGTTTGATGTATGCTATGCTTTACATGCTCGGTATACATATTGTCCCGCATCGACCCCTTTTCGTTTCGTACCACGCGAGTGTACCCACGGATGAGTCGGTGATGCTAGCAGCAGATGCTCCGCCTGGATTGGCGAGCTCCATTTCCTCGGAGGCTTCGCCGAGTCGCAGTGCTGTATGGTGTTCGAAGTTATGATAGAGACTTTGCGAGCCGGTGTCAGTGTATGATATGTCGTCCGTTTTGTAGCGGCTATGTAAGCGGTGTGTTTGTATGCATTATGCTACCGATGTGTTTGGCAAGCGGCTATATAAGCGAAGTTATGCCTTACATTATAGTTTTCATACGATTGCGGCATTTTATTTGGTTTGGAAAAAAAAAGCGAAAGGCATGTTTGCTTTTACGAAAAAATTTTCATATCGTGTGTATGTTGTATTTCGTGGGCCCGTGTAGTCATGAGGTTACGTTAGTCGGCCGGGTTCGCTCGGCCCTAGGTAAGGGTCGGGTGCCCATCATACCTCACGTAAATTGGGGTGTGACATTTACTTTCCTTTTCAACCTTCAACTTTATATTTCAATCATACTAAATAACTTCCCAATACACTTCCTTTGTACCATTACTTACTTGTATCGTGTAGCTTCCGTTATTATCGATCGTTGTCTTCGATACCGTTCTTGGTGACATCAAAGGTTAATAGAAAAGGAATTCACTTCCTATGGCTGGCTCTATCGCACGATCTAAGATCCAAAGAAAGGCAACACCCTCGTATCTCCGTAGCCTCTGTTTATAGATGTAGTGCACAACACACCGATAAACAAGACTCTACAGACACGGCACAGAGACATTCGGAGGACAAACCGTCTCGATACCACTTTTTGTCACGACCCGGCCCCCGTAGGCCGCGATCGGTGCCCTACTTAGGCACCCAAACAAACCTACGGACCAATTGTCATATTAGGACACACGTCCGGATTCGAAACGTACATTATTCGTGCAGAAGCGAGCAGATAGCGTACGTCATACAAATACGAAACGAACGCGCTCCCGCGGTCGCCGTCTTGATCATCGGATCGAAATCGGGTCAAGCGGAATGCCATCGCCCGGACACACACATACATACAAACATATGGGCGTATCGGCCATAGTAGCATACGGGCCGAAGGACGCAAAACAAAACGCCTCGAACCCAACCCGGGCCCAAAGACCCACAAAAAATGACTACGGGCCCCAGGACATACGGAA
>NW_026714087.1:0-25055 GCF_029784015.1 Lycium ferocissimum | reverse complement strand
CATACTAGTTCTTACTTGTCCAAACCTCATATACATCGTACCCCTCATTAGTCTATCCACTGTACGCTTAAGGGGAAATTTTCAAGGTGTAACAGTGTTACACGTGGTGTATTTGGAAGAAGGAAGTGTTGTATACAAGCGTATATCAGGCTGCTCAATTGTATATATTTAAATGTTGTGGATATAAGTTTAAAGAAGATCATATGAGGTTGTTATGTTGATAAGAATATCATATGAGGTTGTTATGTTGATTGTTGATTGTGGGATTTGTGATGATGATTAAGAAATAGGGGAATATTGCCCGTTTCACTTTAGAATCGAGTTATCATTCATATACATGATAAACTTGCGCCATCTAGGTTGTATATGTATTCCTTTGTTGTAGGTGTTGACACCTAATTTTTGACCTCCCGTAATTTATTTCAATCACTCAGAGTCCCCGGATAATAAATGAATGAGCTGAGCATTTTTAACAACCTTAAATGATTTTTATAAATTGCCCAAATCAATATTTCTTCCCCTTAAATTAACAAAAAGGGATTTTCACGCATCATATTTTTATTTAGAGAATAATAAATATTTTCAGGATATTTTATGACATTTTGTTAAACTTAAATTAAAAAAAAAAAAAAAGGGAAAGAGAGAAAGAGGAAGAGTCCTTATTTAATCATTTAAAATTATTTTCAAATACTTCTTTCCTTTTATTTTGTCTTTGAAAGTTTGGATAATTTAAATAGTTTAAGTAATTAACTATTTAACCTTTTTAACTCCTGGTTTTTATAAAATAAGCATAATTGCCCTTTAATGTCTTAATTAGGCTAGTTAATTAATTAAGTGATAATCGTTGAAAAATTGAGCCCTTTTATATAGATATATTTTCCCTTTGTTTTTTTGCCTTGGCCATAATTAACTTAGTTAGTCCACCATTTAAAGAAATTAGTTTGTTTTGTAAAATCAGCCTGTTAATGTTTAATTTAAAATAATAGGTTTAACCTAATTTCCAAAATTTGATTAAAAAGGCCATAATTAAAATAAATATGTTAGGCCAGTTAATTAAGGCCATTTTTAGGCCCATTAACAACTTAGCCGACTTCTTAAAATTATTTTTATAAAGTTTTTGCGGCCTAATTTTCCCTGTGATTTAAATTTCCTCTAATTTTAGTTATCGATTTCTAGGAATCAGATATACCCAGCGTATACACCAAGTATACACACATATATATATGAAATGTATGTGTATACACTTGGTGTATACATGAAGAAAGGCCCTTTTTTAATTGAACTCGGAGTTGGACCAAGTCTAGCCTAATAAGGCCGACCCAGCCCAAATCCCCCCAACATAAAAGCCAAAGGCCTCAGCCTTCCCCCCATTTTTCACCCTTTTCACGATCTTTGGGGCTAGGGTTTGATAACCCTTATCCGCCGCCTCACATTCTCTCTCTGGCCCTCTGTCTAAAACTGTTATATCCTGTATTTCGTACATTGGGACAATTCGGGTTAACTATGATAAGTTAGGGACAAGGTCATTCCGGGATATGAAGTCGGGACTTTTGACCTTCGATTCCGTTTTAAGACCTAAAGTGCTCATGAATTTGTTGGTATGGAACAATTAGGAAAATTTGGGACAAAAAATGGAATAAGTGAAAGTTGGAAATCATGCAAAACAAGCCATGTTGGCCATGTGGTGTGGAGATGGTCCCACACATTTTTGTGGCCAAATTTGATTGGTACAACATATGTGTGGGCCATGGACACATGTATGAATCATCAAGGAGCATAAAAGATGATCACTAAGTCATCTCTCCTCATTTCTACACTTAGAAAAAAAATAGAAGTTGAAGAACAACAAGCTTGAGGCTCTCGGCCAAAGCTCCCAAAATTCAAGTAAAAAATTAGCCATCCCAAAAATATTTCTTTGGTACAAATCCACTAATTGGAGGTCCCTAAGTAACGTGGAAGTGTTGTTGGAGCGATCAAACCGCTAATTTTCATCCTAGCAAACCCTAGCCTATTTGTGAAGTTGAAGAAGAAAGGTAAGAATTAATAATGTTTTATGTGTTATAAAGGTTGTATGCATGTTGTAGTATGTTAAAATGGATGAAAATCATGAGATATGGCATGTTGGAGTTGAGGTTGTGTGTGTAGTGTATGGCCGTGTGTGTGTGTTGTGTGGTGTTGTGTTGAAGCAATAAATTAAAGTCTAGTTAGCATGTTGTGAGTGTTGTAGAGTGAAGAAATGGATGAGAATCATCAATATGTATATATGTAGTGTTGGCCGAAAATGGGCCATATTATGTGACAAGGAATGGATTAATTCTATTTAGTATGTTGATTGTCGTCGTTATGAATTCTATGTTGGAAATGAGAGTTTAATGACTCAAGATTGATGTTGTAATTGTATGGGCTGATTTGGAGGTTATTGTGTATTTGATGTAATTTGCATATTTATGAGAATGACATTGTTAGAGGGTGAATTGTTGGTGCAAATCATGATTCGGAAGTGAGGAATGGGTTAGGGTGGTGTTCTCGGGTTTGGGGCTAGTTTCGGGTGAGAGGGAGTATTGTTTGGGATATTTGAACTATTGTGTGAATTGTTTGAAATGTTCTTGAATGTTGTTGGTATGGGTTTGGGTTAGTATTGGAATGTATGAGCGATAATGTTGGCTTGAATGTAAGCCGTTGAATTGAATATATTGAAAGTTGTTGAATGATGAAAAAGAGGGTTATTAATGTTGTATTGCCTTTCAGATTGATTATTGATGTTGCTAGGTTGGTTGTTGTTGTTGTTGTTGTTGATTTGGCCGAGTTAAATTCTCGGGGTTGGTCTATTTACAGGGTGTTGCTGCCCAAATTTCCGTAGAATTAAGTGTTAGTTTGGAAATGAATTCCTAAATACCTTTAGCTAATGTTTGGCATATTATGACGTATTTGTAGATCTTAGAGAGCCCGAAGTTTGAGTTTGGACTAGCTTCGAGGGCGGATAAGGTATGTAAAGCTTACCTTCCTTCTTTTGGGCATGTCTTAGATATGGCTAAGTTATGATATGTTATGAGCTTCGGGGTAATTCTATTCTTAAAAATCCGAGTACGTTTATGAGTTGTATTTGCTTTTGATGTTGGCATCCTTATGTGGACAAGCTATGGTTTATATGTCTTTGTATGATTGATTTTCAAAAGTTGCATCAAAGTTGGTTTTTTTTTTTTTAAAAAAAAGAGTTTCGTTCCTAAACGATTCGAAAACTACGAACGTCCGTAACTTTCACAGACAGAACCGGATGGCTTTGATATGCTCGTATATGATTCTAGGACGTATAAGGGCTATGATTTTCATGGGCGGGCTTGACTTGAGTCGACACCTTTCCGTGGGCCCCGCGACTTTTCTTATGTACTTCTGACGATTTTTGAAAGGATATGATATGACTATTATTCCGATTTCAAGTACAATCAGTTTACTTATCTTTTGAGTTGTAATAATGATTTGATAATATATGATAACTATGATTTTCGTAGGCGGGCCGGATTGGGTTGACGCTCGTCCGTGAGTCCCGCGATCTTCTGTATAATTCTAATGGCTTTGGAAAGAATTCAATATGACTATTTTTCCGACCCCCGAGTATGTTTATATACTTATCTGTTGAGTTTGAAATGAGGATTTTATGCATATGATTTTGATACGTGACCATGGTTCTCGAAGTTCGGTTTGATATGTTCCAGTAATATTCGGAGGAAATTTGATTTGACTATTGTCTTGGTTGAAATAATAGTTTGCTTTGGTTATTCTGTTGAGTTTGTAATAAAGATTTGTATGCGTATGGCTACTTACGATTCTGCTCGTCCGTTCTGTTGTTATATCTTTCACCGGATCCCGGGCCGGTTGTTATCGTGCGCACTATTCTGAAGTATGATGTGTTTCCGAAGTATGATGTGATACGAAGTATGATGTGTTTCCGAAGTATGATGTGATACGAAGTATGATGTGTCCGGTACGCCGAGCCCCTCTTGGCCGGGTACCGTGTATATATGTTATGATGTGTGACGGAGATGTTCGGAGATATAAAACCTTCTAAAGTATGATGTGTTGTGGCGTCCAGATGGAGTGGCGACCACGTTCTGTCCGCCGGGTCCCATTGCGGACCGTATGTGATATGTGATATGATGTCTGATGATATGATAATCTGATACGATATGATATATGATGGCGTGATGTGATATATGATTATTATATGATATATGGATCGGGCCGTACGTTCCTCGGCATTATTATATGATATATGGATCGGGCCGTACGTTCCTCGGCACTATTATTTTATTTATGGATCGGGCCGTACGTTCCTCGGCATTCGGTTAACGTCAGTTTATATGGTATGTTCGATTTTCTGTATATGTGAGACGTAAATGTTTTTCAAAATAAAGCTAAGCATTTTGGGCATTCGATGGTTATATTTGTCTCTGTGCATCGCTTATGTATGATTTGTATTCCGGATATAAGTACTTTGGTATGCGGGTTATTTTGCTCACGATCTGTACACTTTACTTCGGTTATGACTTCGTTTCTATACTTCCTGCTTTGCATACTCAGTACATATTCCGTACTGATCCCCTTTCTTCGGGGGCTGCGTTTCATGCCCGCAGGTACAGATACGCGTTTTGGTGATCCACCGGCGTAGGATTTCCATTCTCGTCGTTCGAGTGCTCCCTTTGTTCTGGAGCCAATATTTTGGGTATATACTCTTCCGATGTATATGATTATGTTTATTCAGGGTACGGCGGGGCCCTGTCCCGTCATCTGATTCTGTTGTCCTGTTGTAGAGGTCTGTAGACATAGATGTGGGTTAGGTACAGTTTTGTTCGGACACGTTATGTAAGTTTTGTTTGGGCGGCCCATCCGCCGTGGCAGCCTTGTCGGCTGCGTGTATGCATGCTTTGCTACGTTATGTATATTATGATAGCCTTGCCGGCTTCTGTGCAGTATATGTTTGTATGCGTCGGTTTGGGGCCACGTCTGATATCGATTTATGTACGAGTCGTTTGTATGCCGAATCTGGTTAGTGAGCGCGTATGGGTGCCCGGCTCGGGCACTAGTCACGGCCTACGGGGTTGGGTCGTGACAAAAACGCTATTTTTGGCAATGTTTCAGATGAGGACAGAGGTCACCAGGCCTTGCCATGGCTGAAAAGGGCAAGGCAATTAATGCCACTGTCCTATTTGGCTAAAACTCAATCGTTTAAACCCAAGCATGGTATGTTTTCTTTTCTTTTTCACCTTTTTATCTATTTCTCAGTTAAACCACTAAGATCCTTAATTAATTTTCGATTTGTTTGCATCCTTGAATTCGCATTTTCATTGGCTGGTTTTAGTCTGTTAGATTGACGAATAGTCCAAATCGGACCCTCCATTGTCGATTCGTACTCATCATAGCCGTTATTTCTTGAACTAAGGCAATATCTTTCAAATATTACAAGTACCACATCATGTAAGAGTTAGGATTCCACATTTTTTGGGTTCTATAAATAGAACCCCATGTGTCAAAAGAAAAAAAAAGGCGAAAAGAAGAAAAAAGGCAGAAAAAATCCTGATTTGAGCACTTGTACTAAAACAATTGGGATTATTTGTTAAAAATTTTAGACCTGACCCTTTGAGTTGAGTCATTAGTTAAAAAGTTTGTTTTTGTTTTTATTGTGTGGTGGCTGAGGAGGGAGTTGGAAGCACAAAGGAGCTTTTGAATCCAATTCTTGACCATGGTTGCATTTAAAAAGGTAACACTTTAAGCTTGTCATTTATTTTTGTTATTTTGATATTTAGTCTTTTTTTTTTAAGTGTTAAGTGTTTTGGTGACTGATAAGTAGTTTCACAAAATCATCTTGTCTTAGCATTATTTGAGTGAACTTGAAATAAATCCCCTCTAATATGATGCCTTTACTAATTATGTGCCTAGCTTGATACTAGGATTGTTTGCTTGAATTAAAAGACTTGGATTCATGTTAATCCTATGCAAAATGTGTGTGAACTGTTGTAGAACTGAAATGGTCCATGTTGAACAAGTTTGAGGTCTGGTGAAGGTCAACAGTTCACTATTAGTAATATATTGGAATAAAGAGTTTGTTTTAGCTAATTAGGGGACATGTAGGGCATTACATAACTATTTGAGTAATAATTTTGATGATTTTGATAAGACCGCACGATTCTGGATGCCTACATAACCTGTTGTTAGATCACTATTTGATTATTTACCCTCTCAGTGTGCCAATACTTACTTTGAAAGAACTAATGACCTAGATATACCTCTAAGTGCTATTATATGACACTTGTCTTGAACCTTGAGTGAGTCTACTACTTTCATTAGCCTAACCAAGGATATTTCTCTTCTAAGAGGTGAGACTCTCATGCTTCCACCCTACTATTCCTAAGTGAGAATCATCTTAACTCTATATCTAAAGAATTTGTACAAAATGCTCTGTTCACTCTTGATGTCTTCCATGATTGATGTTGTATTATTGTACAAGTACAATGACTTGACATCCTCTGTAATTTGCTTCTGTTTCCTATTAACTTAGTAAGCTTTCTGGTGTACAACAACTAGTTGACCTAGTACAAATATGATGAAGAAAGGGATCAAATATATAAACTGATCAGGAATATAGCATTTTAATAAGAGTCTTATGCCCTATTCAGAGCTCGGTCTAGCTCATCTCATATATTAAAGACAAATCAAGCTCAAATGAGACCTGTAGATTATTGATGTCTTGTTATGAGACTGTAATGCTTAAAAATCTCTACTTGGCCATGATCTTTGGGTTAGTTTGACTAAAGAAGACAGTTGGCTTGTTACGACAACTTAAGCTAATTGATGGATATTGAATGAACTTAGCCTTAGTAAACTAGCTATTATCGAGTTAGTGTTGAACATCAATCAAAGACATAACCATAATAGGAATAAGTTTAAAAGGGATCTAAGCTAATTGGAAGACTGTTAGAGGGAAGGGTGTGGACTAGCAATGAATTATTAGTTTGTTAATAATAGGTTAGGTTGACACTGCTTTACAAGAGGCGATCTGTTTTAGTATTAAAGTGGAACTAGGCAAAGGGGAGGGAGAATGAAACCACCTAAGCCAGCTTGAGTCTTGTGTATATTAGTGGGAAGAACCCTGCCTAAAAAGCAAGTTAGGAAGTGATCTGAGTCAATCTTTTAAAAGAGGCTAGGCCCTTAGAACTTGAGTAGAAATCCAGAATGCTTGCCATATAGCCTATTTGTGAAATAAATATCCTGTTGTCTTTGCACCTGCACATTGCATTTTGGGGACCTGTTTTATTGCCAGCTGAGTCTTTGTTCTTTTTTGTGAATCTGGTTATGCCAAAGTGTCACGGCCAAATTCGGGGCCGCGCGGGCACCTATCTTTCCCACCTCGGTAGGCGAACCCTCTATCGAATAACACATCAATGGGCACCTATCTTTCCCACCTCGGTAGGCGAACCCTCTATCGAATAACACATCAATTAAGCAAAGACGAATCATTATAACCATTAGATATTTAGAAATGACAGCGGAACTTCATAATATGATCAATAAACTTAAGTATTTATGAGACTACAACAATATAATGATTACAGACTCGATCCAACTTCCCATGACCTAGTCTAGACTAGTACAAGAGCGACTAATGATTTCAAATTACCGCTACATTCTAAGACTCAACCTCCGTCCCGGAATGAAATGGGAGGAAGCCTTCCACATAGGCACTGCACATTTCCGCTTCATATCACAATCAACCACACCGAAACAATCTACACCCCAAAAAAGGGGCAGAAGTACACACATCGTACAATCCACGCGTACGGAGTAAGTATCATAGGCCGACAATGGTTAGAAACACATATCAGTAAAAGAATTCACAGATAAACATGATAACAACCCAATCAAGTCATACGTCTGTCTACCACACATTGTACATCAATACCTTTTAATCATTAACTTCACCCCAATAATCACCAAAATAATCTCACAACAATCTCGCAACTCACATTTCATTAAATCGTTCGTTTTAGTCTAGTAGTAAACTCATCATTAAGACACCTCGTTATCCTACATCACATAGAGACCAAATATATAACTAATCGTACGGATGGTCTATGGGATACTTCAACAAGTTCAATCAATAAATCCGGATCCAGGTACACGTCATTGCCTAAGTAAAGAATCTAATTCCAAATGTGCTAAGTCTGAATATATCACGTCCGAATCCAACACCACAAGTACAACACCAAACATCCCTAAATAAAATCATAATGCAATACAATGCAATAGTGTATGAATGCAATGCAATGCAATAGTGTATGAATGCAATGCCATGCAAATGTTGTATACACATGTACTTCGGACGGAAATATCGACGTCTCGGTAGCACAACCCAGTGTGACTCGCGAAGTCTAAGTGCCACCCGTCCCGGATCTTTGCCCAATAGACAGACGGGACCCCGGATCTTTACCCACGGGGGGTTCTCACCGGCACCACTCTGGGGGACCCGCGGAGTCCATGCACTATCAATGATTACGGAACTAACATCGGATATCGGCCATGCAATCAACGATTCCGGAATTAATCATCGGACATTGGTCATCTCACGTCACTTAAGTAAAAGAGTTTTATCAAGTATCAATTTCACTCAATCAATGATTCCGGGATGAGCATCGGACATCAGTCATCTCACGTCACTCAGTAAAACTGAGCCTAGTTCATCAAGTGTTTCATCAAATATCATCAATATCTCAACATTGTATCATGAAAATGAGAGTGCGTGCAATGCATGAATCACATCAATATTCATGCTCATTATCACAAGTACCAACAATGGATGCGCCAACAATATATCCGAATCACAAATACCAACAACGGTTACGCCAACAATATATCTGAGTACAAATACCAACAGTGGGTATGCCAACAATATTTCCGAATTAGAAATACCAACAGTGGGTATGCCAACAATATATCCGAATTACAAATACCAACAGTGGGTATGCTAGCAATATCGTAATCAAGACAATAACAAAATCCAATATTTATCAACTCCTCATGGCATCAAGCCAACACAGTAGAACAATCAAATCACAACACAATGGGGTGGCTAGTCCCAAACACACAACAGGTTAATCAAATCGATATACATTATTACCACTTCCCTAAATCAGCCTATTAGCTTAGAACAAGTAATCTCACCCTACACTCACAATCATTCGTCACAACTCAATCTAGAACTCAGTCACAATCGTTGGTGCATTTTATCCTTCCATTTATCAACTAGATACACTATTGATGTCATAATACAAATAATCACATATTACGGGAATTCTCATCATTAGACGCAGAAAATAGGTATCACCCGCTACTCCCAAGTCACATAAAATCCACCGATTTTCAAGAAAGCCACATCAGACACCCTAAATAATCTACAGGCCACAAACCCGAACACACAAACACACATCAATACCATCCTTGGATTCCATCCCGAATCTCCAATTCCTACACATGCATTCTCCGTTCCTTCTAATACACGAATATGGGAAACTAACCGGAGTCTATCGAAAGGGAAGCCATAACCTACCTGGCAGCCGAACAGGTGCCACGAACCCACATCTTCGTCTCGTCCTTCGAAGCGTCGTTAAATGCTCAAACAACGGAAGTCTAGCCATATCCAAATATGGAGTTACAATCAATACGAACAAGACTCATTAACTTACTACTTTCAATGCCCAACACTTAACCCAAGAAATGGTATTTATGAACTAGAATGATGAGAATTAGAGATTCTATGCCAAGTCTTGATAATAATGCTCTAGGTGATCCTTTTTCATCATTAAAAACTAGATTAATTAAATAAACACTTAGATTCGAAATGTAGGTGAAACCCTCAATTTTGGGTATAAACCCTAACTTAAATCCCACAATTTTACCTCTAACAATGGAAGAAACATGTTTATATAGTTTATAATCATCAAATTCATGCTTAATGAAGCCAACCCAACCAATAATACAAGATTTCAAAGCAAAGAACCCATTAGGAAGAAAACCCATAAAAACCCTTCTTTTAATCTTAAGCTTTTTTATGGAAAATATTAATCTAGCTAGTTTGTTCCCAACATATTCAAGCGTATTCAACATTAATCTTACTATTGAGGAAGATTCTAGGAACAAAAAATGATTAGAGCTTAACTCAAGAACCCATTTGAAGACCCATTAGTTTCTATAGATTCTAGATTTTGCTAGATGATTAAGAGAGGTTAATGAAACCATAATAAGGTAGGAATGCTACCTTAGGGAAGAAATCACTTGAAAACCCTCCAATTCACCTCCACAAAGCTCTCAAGTCGGAGTAAAAAATATTGACTAGGGTTTTGGGGTTTTAAACTTATAAAAACTGCTCGTCGACCGCTCCAGCGGTCACCCTTACCGCTCAAGCGGTACCGCCCCAGCAGCTGTACAGACCACTACAGCGGTCAAGGCAAGGAGCTCAACTTACTGCTGCAGCGGCAACCACACCGCTACAGCGGTCCTGGTGCCGCTAAAGCGGACACCAGACCCCAGAAACTTTTCCCAAGTTTCACAATTTCATCCCGAAATCGGACAATCACCCGAGGCCCGAAACACACAAACCAGATACGCAGACATACATAAAAACGTGCTACAAACTCACCTGTGGCCTCGGATTTCTCAACGGAGGTTTTGTTGACCAAGTCAACTCTAGGTCAAGCGGTTTTCGCTTAAAGTCACATTCCTAAAAGGTGTTCCAAGACTCAAAATGACACCTAGGAAGCCATGGCAATTATCTTCTCGGGTAGTTCTAATGAGACTTAAGAACGGGTCAATGAGGGTAAAAATGGAATAATCACGGTAATGACAAAACGGGTCATTACACAAAGACTTAAAAGTTTGATCAGGTTAAGTGTTTAGAAGACCACTATTAAAAATCAGGGTTCATCCAGGGTCATTTGGTTCCTTGTTTTCCTGAAATATCTTTGAATCTTGTTTAAAGGTCTTGAATGCCTTAAGGTGAAAATTAACACTGGTTCTAATCAACATATGTGATTATGCCATACCTAAGATTTGTAAGAGGAGTGAATCAAGTTGCTAATCTGAATTTGTATTTTAAATCATGAGATTTCAACATAGTTCTATCTGGAATAAAACTGGTTCAAGATTAAAAAAAATGGAAATCTGCCTATTGTCTTCCTCTTGATTTATTTGGTTTGGGTCTGAGTTTTAGTACTTTGTCCAGATGTTTAGTTATCACTACTTGACTGACTGTCTCATATACACTTTCTATGACTTGGTCAGATATAGTTTATAGTATGACATGACCTGCTAAAATGTTCAGACTAGCTTGAGATGGTTCTGTGAAGTTAAAATGACTTAAGGAATTTGCTAATGACAATTTGACCCATGCTATGACTCTGTATGAATTTTGTTAGGCCTTAGTGGTGAAAAATGATGATAGTCCTAGCCTAAATGATCCAGTCTGCTTATATGTAAATGTATTTGAACTTGTTAAGACACTTGGCTATGAATAGTTTAAGTGAAAATAGTCCTTATGATTAGAAGGGATTCAGAGTAAGCTAAAAATCACATGGCCTAGAAGAGTTTTTTTTAAGGTGCCTTGGGAGAGGATTAAGGGAGAACCAGGCACTGCGTGGTTCACAATACCTTTCCTCCACATAAAAGGCACCATGGCACTTCTATAAGCTCGTCGGGTGCATGATGACTATATAAATACCTTAGAATCATATGGACTCTATTGTCAGAACCAAGGAACCTAGATTAGAATCAGACACACGCTAATGAATAACTTATTGAAACCAAGTGATGAATCTAGGTGCATATATATGACTAAACTAGACACAAAAGGAAGAACTTAAAGGAAGCATGAAATCTGAATATTGAGGGCATTGAAACTAAATCATTAAAGACCATTAGGATTATGTGGGTCCCTCTTTCAAAGACTTCACCAAAGAGATATAGATGATTTCTGTATTCTTTCTATCTCCTCTGAGTTATATAATGTATAAGGCCTGCATACCTCTTCACATGGTATCTTCACCTTGCTAAATCTTGACTGGAGTCTGAAGATCCATTTCTGTACCATCTTTATATGTCTAGACCTGCCTGAAACTTGTTTTCTTGTGTTGTACTTGTCTGCTCAGCTTGCAATTACTCTCTTTGTATACCATAGTATGAGTTTGCTTGTGCCATGAGTCTTGTGTCCTGTGTATTTCACTCCTGATCAACAGGATAGTTGTTTCCTATGGCCTCCCCATGCTGTGTTTGGCATATTGTGTGAAATACATATTCTTTCCATTCTTGCACAATTTAGAATTATGAAACAGTCTCCGTGTCTAAATTGAATCTACCTTCCTTCCTATTTTGTGAACATGCTAGAATCTGAGCGTTGATGCTAATGTCTGACTGTACAACTTATCTGGTTTTAGGTGTTTGTTTAACTAGTCTATATCTTAGTATGACCTCTGTACAAGGTAGGAATCATTTTGATATAAGTAAAGGGGGTAAGGACCTGGTCAATTAGTTAAAATATGAGCTCTAGAACATGTGTTTTGAGGCTGGATACACCGAAAATATACCTTAGGTCCTCAAAAGAGGAAGGTATACACTTGATATACACTTGATATACACTTGATACACATTTGATATACAAACTATAAGTGTATGTCTTTAGTATACTGTGTGAGAATATGCTAGATATACATAGAATATACAGCTTAGTGAAGTTAAGAGGGGACCTCATTAAGCCCTTTAACTCTTCAACTGGGTCTTTGTTTAAAAAATGGATGGGCTTAGCCCAATATCGTAAGTAGGAAACTAAAGGGGTTCGGGTGCTTTCTTTTTATGTTTGATATTGGGTCATTAAAGCCTAATGGCATATATATAAGTGTGCATATGCTGTTTTATTTAAATTGTGTATGTATACATTGTATATATTTGTACACGTGATAAGTTCGGTAAATTGAAAACTAACCGGGTCCCTCTTATTTTTCCTCCTCCACCTCATGGCCATTCGGGCCAAGTCCAGCCGACCTATTGGGCCAAGGCCCAATAGGCAAATCCTTTCTAAAAAACTATCGAGTCCGATGAAGACGAAGATGGAAACTAATATTATTAAATGCATAGAAGGCCCAACCATGGGTGAAAATGACCAACTAGGGGCTTGGTACGCCCCTAGCCTTCCCCTTCTTCTTATTTATTTATTTATTTATTTATTTATTTATTTATTTATTTATTTATTTATTTATTTATGTCTTCTTTTTGTGTGTAATCTTGTTGTATTTTGTATTTGTAAAAACTTGTAAAACCCAGATATATATTGGAGCTTATGGTTTGAATTAGCCATCTTAGGACAACGGTACTTATGCCGTTTAGTTGACTTTAGGTCCCCAAAACGAATTTTCAAAACCCACTTAGTATAAATAAGTTTGCAAAGTCTAAAAATGGATAACTGTTTTCTCTAAAAACAAGTTTAACATGGACAAATAGGAAAGCAAGATTTCAAGAATTTTGACCTTTTTTCAAACGAGATCAGATTAATTTTTAAACCCAAAGGCATATCATTTTGAGAAAAAACTAAGTTATAAACCCAACAAACGAGAAATTGAGATGCATAGATGACTTTTTTCTTAAAAGTAATGCATATGAAGAGCCCAGTTTTTAGAAAAGAAGTGCAACTGTGAAAAGAGATTTGAGCCAAAGCCCAAACAAAAAATGCACCCTTTAAAAGGTTATGGATTTTAAGGCTAAATAACAAGGAAAAATCATGTCGTAAAATTGAGTTCATAAGAATTCGTAAATACAAGGGTTTAGAGTAGGACGTTCTAAATGTGTTAAACGGACTGACCCGAGCCAAGTATGAGACTAAGCATGAACTGAATTATACTTAACTTATAAATCAAAACGATTTTGATATACTATCCTTATATATATGAAAGGAAATTATGTGTCTTCAGGTATTATAAATCCAAATCTTAATACCCCACATATAAAGGGGATATATTCAATTCTTTTCAAAATGATATGCAAAATGGCAGATTTTATAAATGCGGGAATAAACACCAAATAAACAGTTCATGCAAATACTCATACATTGGAATTCGAAGGTCCACCGTATATTACGGATCCTTAATACTAGGGTGCCTAACACCTTCCCTAGGAGATCACTAGAACCCTTACCTAGAACTTTGGATTACGAAGGCTTTTTCACGGTTTATGAATAAATTCTTCGAAATTGGTTTTCCTAATTTCCTAAAAATTAGGTGGCGACTCTTTTAAAACAAAGTACGAAAGAGCACCAACGAGTTCAAAGTAGCTTTTCCGAGCGCTAACCCCGCCCGCAAAAATGCAAACCGTAACAGATAGAGACTCTGCTGGGGACTTAAAGGTTCTAACCATAAGGGTTCCAATATAATGTGGGTATATTTGCTTTAACTGTTTATGTGTTTACTTTCCCGCAATTATGAACTGTCATTGCATGCATATTATAACTCTGCCACTCCTGGCATTTATTTTACATTTTTTTCTAAAGGCGACTTCGCGGAGCACGCGGTCGTACCTTCACTAAAAACCAAATACTTCTTTTGGAACAGTTATGAGGCGGGGTTGGTTTGTGATCGTCCAACAGCCCTGACGGTTCAGCCCCAATTATTTGCTTGGGTTCCCGGTCTTTTGTGAAAAACCCACTCTAGTAAAATTAGAATAGAGCTAAGCCAAATCGCTACTGAACTAGAGCATTCATGCCTAGATGAGCTTTGGGTATCTCAGACCTACCTAAAGCTCATTAAGGAAGACCACCCTGTGCTCGGACGTTCTATGACCCGAAGAACACTGCATCTCATTTATATGCTATGTGAAAGCATGTTTAGTGCCTATGTGATGAACCATTGACCCTGTGAGGGTGGAGGAAATCCTAACGTGTTTTATTTTTTAGATGGAAGGTCGCATCCGTTTTAACATAATCGTCGAGGCTCCGGATTTGTAGAGGGTTTGGTGGGCATGGTTAGGGGATGCTCACAAGAAGACAATTAGCTGCACTGTGGGTCACTTGCCAGCTATCATGAACATGAAATGTCGTCCGGAACTAATAGAGGTATTAACCGGACATTGGGATGATAAGGAAATGTTATTCCGCTTCGGTGAAATTGAGATGAGTCCAACCTTAGAAGAAATTAGAGATGCCATAGACACCAATGGAACCTGTCTAAGGAGATGACACAAACCAGATTACCACCTGTTATTTTCGCAAAGGCCTGCAGTCGGCTAAATTATGAAGTTTCTTGCACTAACTGAGGCGCCCTGGGCGTGAGGACCTACTGTAACCTTTAGGGATCTGTATCACAGATTCGGAGATGTCACCGGGTATACTCTGTATCAGAGAGAGTTCAAGAGTAGAGAAGGGTGGGAAGCTGCTAGACCCTTGGCATTCACCATAGCCCTGCTAGGCATTATGGTATTCCCACACAGTGATTCAATGGCCATAGACACCCGAGTGATCTACTTAGCCCATGCTATTTTCTATGGTATAACCAAGGACCAAGAAACAAGGTACTTTGATTTAGCGCCCATTATCCTAGCAGACATCTTCCGAGCCTAGGACAAATGCCGAAGTGGTTTTCAATACTTCTAAGGATGTAGCATGTTGTTACGATGGTGGATTATCAAACACATCAACATGGCTAAAAAAGTCCAATATTTGAGCAACCACAACAGGGTAGACCGTCTTACAAACTATTATCCAAATCTTGGTTACATGTCCAAAGGGGCATGTGCCGGCTTCTTTGAAGAACTGACTAAGGGTAGAATCCAGTGGATGTTTCCTAATTTCATGTCAGAAAATTTGGTGGTTTGGGGTAAGAATTGTCCTTTTGTGCCATTAGCCGGGGTTCAAGGAATCCGTCCTTATTATCCATCTCGGGTTTTGAGGCAATTCGGTAGGAGGCAAGTGATACCTTAGGTAGGGAATCTTGAGCAATTCATCATTGAGCACATGGGGCAGAAGATCAAGAACGCCGGGGTGATCCTTTGAAAATGGAATGGTCGCGTGAGTTGGGGTCCAGACACTTTAGCTCCAGATAGATTCGAAGCAGGGTATGACCCGGGGTATCATGAATGGCTATAGGGACACCTAGCCCAGGCATCTATCCCAAAGCCAGCACCTTCTCACGACGCCCAAGGAGAATATTGTCTGAAAGAATGTCTAGAAAACACGAACGAACACTTAGCCCGAATTCTAGAAGAAACGGATCCCGTGATAGTCAGGACGGAGATGTACCAAGAATGGCTGCGGATTCAGACCACCCTTCGGAGGGTGAAGAAGGCCAAACAAGCCGTGCCTCGACATCGCCCGCCGGGAGAACCTTGCTGATTTACTGCTTTATATTAAGCCCCTTGTCGGCTACATCATCTTTGTAATCCCTTCGGGGAAGATATTTTTATTATAATATGATGATTTTTCAGGGCAATGGTTCACCTTCACAAATGGCACTTGCATGCTTCAATCGTTTAGGATAGCCTTAACTCAAAAAGGTTTTAGGAATGCGAGTAGCACAAATATCTGCCAAAATTACATGAATGCTTGCTACGTGTTTCACATTCCTACTTGCTATGTGTGATCATATATTAAGGGTTGAATACACTTGATCCGATGATCTAAAACTACATACCAAAAGGAAAACCAAAAGCTTAAAACGTACCCAAATTTATCTCCGTTAAAGGTTGACTTGCCATGGCAAACCAAGGAGAACAAGAGCACAAACTCTGGGAGAGACAGCGGAAATGTTGAGAGACAAAGTACTACAAATGGAGAAGCACCTCCAAGAGATAGGGAGGAAAATTGAAGAAGTGGATCGACTACCATATCCAACTCAATCAAGTTTGCTACGGTATGACGGTTACAGACTATAACTACATAATTCCTGTATACTTGTCTAGCTATCACCGGGTCTCCAACAGGTGCAGACACCTCAAAAGGCCTAATCTTCTCAGGTTCTATCCCAAACTTACCAAGAATAAAAGGAGTGACGTATGACAAAGTAGAGCCTAGATCTATTAATACATACACGTCATGGGAGAAAACTAAAAATATACCTGTAACAACATCAGGTGACGACTCAAGATTTTGCTGACCAACCAAAGCATAAATGTGATTCTGAGGACCGCTCGAACTCGACGCTCCACCTCTGCCTCTACCATGACCGACTGATGTCTGAGAACCCTGCCCAGGAGGGCGTACCGATTGACAAAGAACCAGCTGCAGATCCTATTGGCTGAACTACACCTCTACCACCTCTTGACGGATAATCTCGCATAATGTGGCCTTGCTGACCGCAGTTATAACACACATCTGAACCCAAACGGCACTGTCCACCGTGCAACTAACCACACTAAGCGCATCATGGTAGAGATGGCCTCATCTAGCTAGAATCACCTCTGAATTGGGAACTGGAAGCCCTGGTGCTCTGGCCCTACCCAGAATAAGTAGGTCAATCAAACTTGGGCGCTGGAAAATATGAAGGTGCACTAGCCACTGAATAGGCTGGACACCTAGAAAACTGCTATCTGTGACCACCCGGTGCTCACCAAAAGACCCATAAGATCTAGCTCTCTTGCTCTGACCCGTATCATGCTCTTGCTCAGCTTGCTGCTGCTGCTTCTGTTCCTCTAAGCCTTGAGCATAAGCCTGAATATGAGAAATATCCATAGCCTTCTAAAGTGAGGCCGTCATGCAATCATTAATCAAATGCGGCTCAAGTTCAATCACAAATCGGTGTACTCGATCCTCCATCTCAGCTACTATCATGGGAGCATACCTGGCTAGTAAGTTAAAAAGAAGACTATACTCCCAAACACTCATATTCCCTTGGCGTAAATTCAGAAATTTATCAACTCGAGCCCGTCGGGTCTCCGCTGGCAAATAGTGTCGAAGGAAAGCCTCTATAAACTGCTTCCATACTGCTGGAGGTGCATTAGCCCATCTAGAGAACTCGCAAGTCTCATACCACTGGACAACAACATCTCGCAAATGGTAGAAATCCAACTCTATGGACTCAGCGTCAGACGCATGTATTATCCCCTCTTGTTTGACTTGATTTCATGTCATATTACATTAAAGGATATAAAGATGGGATCTTTAATATTATACTTGGCATAATTGATATAAAGGATTTATTTTTACACTTATACTTGTCTTAAAGATGGAAAGATTGGAGCTTTATGATTATACTTAACTTGGACGATAGAATGGTTGAACCTTTACGATTACACTTGAAAATAATTACACTTAATGAAATGATTGAGGAGTGGATATCTTCTTTACTTATTTAATGCTTATAAACTGTGCAACTTATCACTACCAAATCAAGAAGAAGAGTATCGAAAGTACCAACCCTTGTCATCATTATAGTTTAGGGTTGGTCAACTATGCTGCTGGGTACACGTGCTTCTCGTACTCACTCTACATTTTCTGCACCTTTTGTGTGCAGATTCAAATCCAGGTATGAGTAAAGGTCGAGATTCTATTGATCACTGAGGCATACTTTGGAGTCTAGGGTGAGTTGATAACGGTTTCACAAAGACTAGACTTCTTTTCCTATCCTTATTTTCTGTCTTTTTCCGTTTTAAATAGTGTTATGTAGTAATTTAAGACCTGTATTCGGGATTAGTAGCTATTTTACTTATGACTTCCAGGTCCTGGGAAGGTGTTTGACTTAGACTTGTTCATATTTAAGTTATTAAGGTATATTTATTATGTTCGGTTGTTTTCCTTTAATTTTTGCACTTAAATTTATAGTTTGAGACTTGCTTCCATTTGGGTTTGCCTACGGAATTGGGTAGGTGCCCTCACGGCGCAATGATATTTTGGATCATGATAAATTTGATATCAGAGCACTAGGTTCACCGATCTCATGAGTACAAGAGCAATGTCTAGTAGAGTCTTGCGGATCGTTACGAAGAGCTCTATTTTTATCTTCGAGGGGCTATAGGACATTTAGGAAACTTCCAATCTTTCATTCCTTATCGTGCGAATGTCATTCGGTTTAAGATCTAAACTTCTTTGTTTCAATCTGTCACTAATTGTTTGGACACGTTCTAGGGTTCTCTCATGAGAGGTTGGATGTGACATGGCGCGGTATAGTACGAGATGCGTCACCATGATAAGGACGCGAGATCAAGTTCAGATTGAAGCTATGACTTAGAGACTCAATTAAGAGGGGTTGTGATTCAGACTTTTAGTTTAGTGATATCTCCAGGGAATAGGAGTATGGCACGAAGGATTTCATGATCGCCATGTCTTCAATGATTAGTTGCTCGAAGGTTGAAGAAGTGCATTTATGGTATAGCAGGTGATGGATAGAGGGTTGGCAATTTGAATTGGTACGGTTAGCGAAATAACTAGGGAATAAGTGTTGTGGCTTTAAGGGTTGCACTTGAGAGGTTTGACATATCGAGGATGCTTTACTTGAGGTGTGATGGGTGTGGAAATGCCTCAACGTCAACTAGATTTATACAACAGTCTTATGACATGGGTGTATCAACGACAAGTCAACATTTCGATAATAGAAGGGCACATATATTGGTATCTTGAAGGGAACTTGGGAGGATCAATTGATCATATGAGAGAATAGTCCCCATGTTAAGATTGTGAAGAGAAGTTAGGAAAGGACAAAGAAATGAAAAAGTGATCCTTGGTGACGAGATTCAAGGTGGTTGGACTTGTTATGGGGTTATGTGGAGAGTTTCCTTTCTACTTATGGAGTTGAGTTGTACTAAAGAGAATTCAAATAGTTCAAGTCTGATGAAACGACATTTTAAATGGTAAGTTATTCATCTAAAGGGAGCACAAGGTATGATAAGTCTGATAATATATGGGAGTATGAAAAGATAAGTGGAGTTTCGGCATGATGGCATTGTGGTGGTTGATTAAGGACGGGTGGTTTAAGGATTCTTTAAGGAAATGGCTATTGGAATCAAGCAAAGTGGGAGAAGTTACCTATGGCAATCGAACCCTTATGGGAATAGGCAGTTGTGATCTTTCAGTAAAGGGAGGGTTCGTAGGTGTGCTTGATAGTTTGAGGTTGGAGATAAAAGGGATTATTTGGGTCGAGAGGTTGTTGACTTTGTGTTACACGCGAAAATTATTTGGTGTGCAAGGATGAGGGGTGATACTAGCATGGAATCTTTCAAAGGTTATGGTGTCATAAGTGGGATGAATTCATGATGGAACGTTGAAGTGATTGTTATAGGAATACGAAATGGTCGATATGTTTGTCTACGTCATAGGCTACTGGGTGGACAATGATCAACTAATGGAAGTGACTCTTGCGATGGACAAGTGTGAGATTTATTGCATGAGGAGTTATCGGCTGTTGCACCTAATGTCGGTGAAGGGATCTGGGCATTGTACATGTTGCTTAGGGCTCAGAAAGTTTCTGCAATTACCAGTGATGTGACTCGGTGTGGTTGACGAAATGAACAGGATAATCCCATTAATTTTTGAGGGCATTCTAGTTCGGCGAAACAAAGAAAGAGGTGGTTATTCCTGGGCGAACGTCCTTTAAGGACCCTTGAGCTAAGTGTCAGTCGATTAGGATATTTAAAGTGGTAGATCAATGTTATCAAATTTAAGTAGTGAAGTGCGTTTCAGAAATTGAATTAAGGACCATAATACCAGTTTGGATTCACTATGGTGCTTTTGTGTATTGATATTGGGTTGGTGGACTTGTAAGCCAAAATAGAAGAATTCTTCGCTAAGGGATCTTTTGCGGATACTCCGAGTCGTACGAGAATGTTAGTAGTAGTGTGTCAATGGTAAGTAAGGATCACCCTACGTATTATTGACCAAAGGTGCGAAAGGCGGTTTGAAATATTACATCAACAATAATAATCTGACTTAGTTGGAGTAACAGAATTGGTCGGTACTTTTTGATGGAAAGGCTTCTTGAAGGATTGTTCACATGAAGCGCTCGATATAGATAAGTATCCAGATTTGAGATTCGAGTGGGACAAGGAAAATTTTTGGTGTTCGAGTTGTGGATTACTACTATCTCCAGGATTGGCTCAACTATTTTGCTAGATTTATGATATTTCGGTACACTATCGAGTGTGTTTGAGTGAATTCGGTCGATAGCAGGGAATGTGACTATAAATGGAGTATGGAAACTAAAGAATTGAAAGAAAGGCATGTTTGATATCGAATTTGAAGGATTAAAGGCACGTACTTCGAAAAAGGAAGCAATTGGATTCGAAGCAACATGATTACTTGTTTCAAGTATCGATTATGGTGGCGTTATTTGCATCATTCATGTTACACCCCATATTTTCGAAGAGCACTTATCAAATTTGAAACATAAGTACGTTGAGTTAGGGTTAAGTAAAACCACTTTGGAATATAAGGAGCAAGCATTATTGAGTATATTTAATGAATGAAGGATGTATATAAGGTATACCGGAAGGTTTTATAAGGAAATGAGTGGAAGAAATGGAGTAGTCTGACTTTGGAGAAAGGACGGGTAAAGTTTCGTGAGAAGATTTTGGTCCAATTGAGGGCAGAATATCTCCTAGAATATGAAGTGTTTTAAGGTGTTTCAAAAGCCTAAAATGAAGTTCATCGAGTGTAGTTTTCAACGCAACAAACCGCTCGTCGATTGGAAATCGGAGTAGAGAATTATGGACGTTACAAGTTCGGCTGACAGAGTAGAAACGCATGCTACAGTAAAATACTACAAAGGACCCCGACCCGAATTTGACCCCTATTTAAAGGGTAATAACCCCCTTTTTACATCAGCTTTGCCTAGAAAATTCCAGAAAAATAGTTGAGGGTGTGAGAATATCAAAAAAATGAGCAATTTTCAAGTGACGGAATATTAGTTTAGGTCCGGATAGTGCGTGGTTGTGATTGTAGTCTTGTTTTGTGGTGGATTTTGACGCGGATTCAAAGCGGATATTGGGGATATTGCTACTTCAACAAGAGTAAGGTATGAATCTTTCTCTTTTGGTATTATTTAAGGCTTATTCTCGGTAGACAAAGTCGTTAAATAATTGTGTAGTAAGTTGTTAGTTATGGAAGTTGGAAAACAGCGCGTGGGCTGTTTTATGGTACATATTGGTGTTGGAAATGATGTTATTGATGTTGGTATTTTTGTTGTTGTTGTTGGTTGCCGAATTGAGATTTCGTCAGGAACATAAACAGGGGAGATGCTTGCCCGATTTTCGGGCAGATATAAAATAGTTTGACTTGAAAACTTAGCACAAGTATACAACAATGAGTCTAACGATAGTTGAATCCTCTTAAATATAGATCGACGAGCTTGGAAAGACAAGCGTGCAAAGAATTAGAGTAAGGCGTCTGGAAAAGTACATAAGGCTAGTCCCTTTCTTTCAAAAGGCATGATTCCTATGCTATGATTCCATATGTGTTTCCATAACCTTCTTATTTCCAAAAGTTAGAAGTTCATGATTCTTAAAAGTTTTTTACGATACAAAAGATGATATGTTTTCTATGATGAACATGATGATGATAATTTTAATTCTAGAAATTCCAAAGCTTATGATTTTAATGCTAAGATGAGATTACTGAGCTTATTTCATGATTTTCTTGATCCCACTCTTTGTTGTTGATCTCACCTTATAATCATTGTTCCTTCAAGGTGAGATAGAGCGATGATAATTGTTCCATAATATAAGTTGGAGGCTACCGACCTTACGTCACTCCGATAAAGTGATAACTTTACTTGGGCTCTTATGCATGCTACTTATATTATATATATATATATATATATATATATATATATATATATATATATATGGGTAAGGGGAAAGGTGAGGCGTTATATACGCATAGCCACCTGATTAGCTGGATATCATCCCAGACGCGGGATGCCCGGACGCGGGATATATGGATAAATGAATCGGGCCGTTCGTTCCGCGGCAATATATATGCAATATGATGATATGATATATGGATCGTGCTGCACGTTCCGCAACAATATAAAATATTTATGGATGGGGCTGCACGTTCCTCAGCACTATTAGTTATTTATGGATCGGGCTGCACGTTCCACAGGACTATTATTTGTATATATATATGAGGAATGTTTTTTTTTAAAAGAAAGCTAAGCATGCATGGTATCCACCTTATGAGGTAATCAGATATACAGGTTATTTTTATTTCATGTTATGTTCTATATTTCCTATTATGTTGTTATTCATGCCTTACGTACTCAGTACATCGTTCGTACTGACGTCCCTTCTTGTGGATGCTGTGTTCATGCCCGCATGTGTAGATAGACAAGACGAGGATCTTCCATCGTAGGTCCGCCTTCGGTACCGCCCGATTGGTGAGCTCCACTTCTTCCCGGAGCGCCGCCGAGTCCGGGGATGTATATATGTTTGTACGATTTTTGTTCGGGGCATGTCGGGGGCCCTCGTCCCGACTTGTATACTTCAGTCCATGTTCATAGAGTCTTTGCGTTACGCTCCCCGTGTATAGCTTCGTTATGTTCGCTTCGGTCGTTATATTGGCATCATGGGTCCATTGGACATATATTTATACATGATATTACGTTCATATCTAGCCTTAGCCTTATTTTGTCATTCGAGACATATAGAATATAAGTTATAAGTTGGTTCGCTCGGTTTCCGTAAGATGTCGGGTGCCAATCACGCCTTACCAAAGGTGGGGTGTGACAATTCAGAAGGGGTGTAATTGTTGAGTATGATTGAAGAAGGAAGTCCACGGAATGTGACTAATTGTTATGACAAAGTGTCATGAGGTTTTGCGATTGGCGACTATGAGGTGCAAATTTCAGATGACTGACATGATAAGATTGATGGGAAGGCCACTTGCATTGTAACAAGGTGGGTAATTTCATAGCATTCTTGAACGAACGGGCTAGAGTTGGTTATCAGAGGGAATCTTGAAATCTCTTCAGTTTGAAAGTTAAAGTCATATATTTAAGGCGAGACTGTGTTCGTAATAGTAAGCTATGTCGAAGTGTTATTGGCTGGGTAGCATGGCTAATGACTTGGGAGTATTGCTACATCGTAAGGCACATGAATTGCAAGATTTGATATTTTTAGATTTCTGAAGACGTAAAAAGATGTTACAATAAGAGATCATTGGTTGTGAAGGGGGAGTACGAGGCTGCAGGTCTTGCGTCGAGGCATTCCGAGTGGTGGAAGAGTTGGGTGAAAGAACAAGAAGGAGAATTCGATGTATTATAATTTATAAAAGTTGTGTGACTAGTGTGAATTAAGAAAATGCAGAAGATTTAAGTCATAAGGTATAATTCCTAGGTACTAATTTGATGACTTGAGTGGATTTCACTTTTGAAGTCGGGAAGGAAAACACGAGGTTGAGTATTCACGAGCAAAGGATTAGAATTGGTCAAATACGTACTTATGAAAGGTCTACAATTTGTTATGTGAGGGTCCGGAGTCAATTTAGGTGATTTTTGGTGATAGTCGGCGTATGTGCTTTTACACCGGTCGAAATCGTTCATTTAATACCGGTGGCTTATGAATATATTAGTAGGAAGATTATGGTTAATCTAGTAATCCATTTTGGAAGATTTGATAGATTTAAAGTTCAGAATAGAGGTATGGCAGTGCTATACGCGTCACGACCCAACGCCGTAGGCCGTGACTAGTGCCCGACTTGGACACCCGTATACCCTGTTACCCATAATCATATACTACTAGCATGAATAGCTGATCTAAAAGGAAGGCGATACAATCGCAAATCAAAGCTACTTATCTCTTGAAGAGTTGTAATCTTTAATAGTCAATATAACGCGTGTTTTCAAAGGTCGTCGATATATATATATAGGGAACTTCCCAACAAAACATAAGCCGAGAAGGCTACTTTCATACACAAATGCCGCCATGATAAACATATATGTCTACGCAAGCCGACAAGGCTGCCACTACGAACGGGTACGCCCCAAACATAAGCCATAACACAACAACAAAATAACAATCCCACACGAACCCACACACGTGACCGTACC